>NC_060193.1:52927991-53130491 GCF_021184085.1 Oncorhynchus gorbuscha
GAGCCAGAGAGCGAGACAGAGAGGGAGCGGGCGAGCCAGAGAGCGAGCGGGTGAGCTAGAGAGCAAGCGGGCGAGCCAGAGAGCGAGACAGAGAGGGAGCGGGCGAGCCAGAGAGCAAGCGGGCGAGCCAGAGAGCGAGACAGAGGGCGAGACAGAGAGGGAGCGGGCGGGTGAGCCAGAGAGCAAGCGGGCGAGCCAGAGAGCGAGCGGGTGAGCCAGAGAGCAAGCGGGCGAGCCAGAGAGCGAGACAGAGGGCGAGACAGAGAGGGAGCGGGCGAGCCAGAGAGCGAGCGGGTGAGCCAGAGAGCAAGCGGGCAAGCCAGAGAGCAAGCGGGCGAGCCAGAGAGCGAGACAGAGAGGGAGCGGGCGAGCCAGAGAGCGAGCGGGTGAGCCAGAGAGCAAGCGGGCGAGCCAGAGAGCGAGACAGAGAGGGAGCGGGCGAGCCAGAGAGCAAGCGGGCGAGCCAGAGAGCGAGACAGAGGGCGAGACAGAGAGGGAGCGGGCGAGCCAGAGAGCAAGCGGGCGAGCCAGAGAGCGAGACAGAGGGCGAGACAGAGAGCGAGACAGAGAGCGAGCCAGAGAGCAAGCGGGCGAGACAGAGAGCGAGACAGAGGGCGAGACAGAGAGCGAGACAGAGGGCGAGACAGAGAGCGAGACAGAGGGCGAGCCAGAGAGCGAGACAGAGAGCGAGCCAGAGAGCGAGCGGGCGAGCCAGAGAGCAAGCGGGCGAGCCAGAGAGCGAGACAGAGGGCGAGACAGAGAGGGAGCGGGCGAGCCAGAGAGCAAGCGGGCGAGCCAGAGAGCAAGCGGGCGAGCCAGAGAGCAAGCGGGTGAGCCAGAGAGCGAGCGGGCGAGCCAGAGAGCGAGACAGAGGGCGAGACAGAGAGGGAGCGGGCGAGCCAGAGAGCAAGCGGGCGAGCCAGAGAGCGAGACAGAGAGGGAGCGGGCGAGACAGAGAGCAAGCGGGCGAGAGAGAGCGAGCGGGTGAGACGGAGCGAGTGAGAGTTGTGAGTGCCAGGGTGAAGGGGAATCCAGTGAGATCCGTTTCAACAGTTTCGTTCTTTAACACAAACAGCAACAGCAGACAGATTCCACCAGAAGGAACCAGATGATTGTCAGATCGCCACAGCCATGTCCTCCTCCTCAGACCGACACCCCCACCAGAACCACCCAAAGCACCATTCAACCCAGCCTGCACTGCAGTATCCATTCGCACAGTGGCTCGTTTCACCCCCATGGTCAACTACAAAGCATAGGACGGTTTGGGGTTACTATGAAATCCTACTACTGTACGACCAACTAGTTAGACTCCCCTCACAGTTTCCATAAGAGTACTTGCTCACTCCCACCTCATGAATGTAAAATCATTGGCTTGGTGTAGGCATGGGCTACAGGGAGTTTCCACTGACTTCACAGTCCTTCTTTCACCAGTCCTTTCCTTTCCAATCTATGAAGAGGAATGAATGAGTGCACTTCCGTGAGAAGAGTAACAATCGTAAACAGAGGAATGGGTTGAAATTAGGCTCCATCCAACCAATGACAAACACTGAACAACAAAAGAAAACACAACATGTAAAGTGTTGGTCTCATATTTCATGGGCTGAAATATCCCAGAAATGTTCCATACGCACAAAAACTCTCACTCAAATTTTGTGCACAAATTTGTTTCCATCCCTGTTAGTGAGTTTTTTTCCTTTGCCAAAATAATCCATCCACCTGACAGGTGCAGCATATCAAGAAGCTGATTAAACATTAAACAGGTGCACCTTGTGCTGGGGACAATAAAAAAAGGACAATCTATAACGTGAAGTTGTCACAACACAATGCCACAGATTTCTCAGGTTGAGGGAGTGTGCAATTGGCATGCTGACTGCAGGAATATCCACCAGAGCGGTTGCCAGAATTGAAAGTTGATTTCTCTACAAACATCGTTTTAGAGAATGCATTTCAAATTGATGGCAATTTGAATGCACAAAAAATACAGTGACAAGATCCTGTGGACCACTGTGAGTCCCATTTTTTTTTTAAAGGCATCTGTGACCAACAGATGCACATAAGTATTCCAAGTCGTGAAATCCATAGATTAGGGCCTCATTTATTTATTTTAATTGACTGAATTCCTAAAACTGTAACTCCAGGGGAGGCAGGGGATTGGTTCAAACAAAACTGTCACATGACCTGACTGCCAGAAGTAGACCCTCGTCTTTCCAGCAGAAACTCAGGATCCAGCCACACCCTCATCTCCTTTAGCAAACACAAGCCTCTCCAGGACCCAGCCACACCCTCATCTCCTTTAGCAAACACAAGCCTCTCTAGGGCCCAGTCACACCCTCATCTCCTTTAGCAAACACAAGCCTCTCCAGGACCCAGCCACACCCTCATCTCCTTTAGCAAACACAAGCCTCTCCAGGACCCAGCCACACCCCCATCTCCTTTAGCAAACACAAGCCTCTCCAGGACCCAGCCACACCCTCATCTCCTTTAGCAAACACAAGCCTCTCCAGGGCCCAGCCACACCCTCATCTCCTTTAGCAAACACAAGCCTCTCCAGGACCCAGCCACACCCTCATCTCCTTTAGCAAACCCAAGCCTCTCCAGGGCCCAGCCACACCCTCATCTCCTTTAGCAAACACAAGCCTCTCCAGGACCCAGCCACACCCTCATCTCCTTTAGCAAACACAAGCCTCTCCAGGACCCAGCCACACCCTCATCTCCTTTAGCAAACACAAGCCTCTCCAGGACCCAGCCACACCCTCATCTCCTTTAGCAAACACAAGCCTCTGCAGGGCCCAGCCACACCCTCATCTCCTTTAGCAAACACAAGCCTCTCTAGGGCCCAGCCAGACCCCCATCTCCTTTAGCAAACACAAGCCTCTCCAGGGCCCAGCCACACCCTCATCTCCTTTAGCAAACACAAGCCTCTCCAGGACCCAGCCAGACCCCCATCTCCTTTAGCAAACACAAGCCTCTCCAGGACCCAGCCACACCCCCATCTCCTTTAGCAAACACAAGCCTCTCCAGGACCCAGCCACACCCTCATCTCCTTTAGCAAACACAAGCCTCTCCAGGACCCAGCCACACCCTCATCTCCTTTAGCAAACACAAGCCTCTCCAGGACCCAGCCAGACACCATGCACTACAAAACAGTACTGGGAACAGGCCTAATTGATTACGCTAAACTGTTTATGCTCTCAGATATGTCAAAGGTTCTTTGTCCCAATACTACATCCATCTGTGAGTGAGTGAGATGATGAGGGGGGGGGGGGGGTGGGAGTGGAAGACAATAACAGCCATATCATTGAGTGAGATTAAACAATTTGAGCCGCTTGTCTTTTAAAGGAGTGGTGTTCCCCTCCAGGCCTACAGGTCCATAATACCCCTGCTTCTCTGTTCTCCCTGGTAATGAATTGATTTCTGTCACCAGCTGTCCTCACCGGGGTCGTGTCTAGCACGCATGAGACAGAAAGAAACAGTGAGGTATCATCTGAACTTGTCCAAATCAGATGTTCACTTTCTGATGCAGTGGTTTTATGAAAATTCACAACACACACATTTGGCAAAGTAACCGTTTTAGCTAGATTTACTTCAGCTAGCTGGCTAAACCCTCACTAGCCAAGGGGGCTGCTGGTAACCCATATACACATATACCCTGAGGCAGGCTACCACCAGGCTACTGCCATGTCAATCCCTAAACAGAGATCTGCTATATCTGCAAACTGAAAGAGCTGGAGAAAGAAACACCAACACCTACATTCAAGGTTTGTGAAGAGCAGCCATATCTCGGTTGCCATGGAAACCCCTCTTCTCTCCCCCTGCAGTTGTTCCTCTTTCTTTCCTAGCGGATAGTAAATATAACTGTGCCTCAGGCTCTCTCTCTCTCTCTCCCCATCTCTCTCTGCTGCTATGTAGAAGGGCCCTGCTCCTCTCTTCAGTCGGATACAACACTGAGGAGGAGGATGAAGTTGTTCCTAGACAACCGTTGTGCTGCTGCCATGTTGTGATGCTACCATGTTGTTGTCATGTGGTGTCGCTACCATGCTGCGTTGTCTGTTGCTGCCATGCCATGGTGTTGTCTTTTGTCTCTCTTCATGTAGCGTTGTGGTGTCTCTTGTCGTGATGTGTGCTTTGTATTATGTTTTTAATCCCAGCCCTCGCCCCCCGTAGGAGGCCTTTGGGTTGGCCATCATTGGGAATAAGAATTTGTTCTTAAATGACTTGCCTACTTAAATAAAGGTTAAATAAAAAATATATACATTACCAGTCAAAAGTTTGGACACGCCTACTCATTTAAGTTTTTTTTTTAATTTTTATATTTTCTACATTGTAGAATAATAGTGAGGACATCAACACTATGAAATAACACATGGAATCATGTAGTAACCAAAAAATGTTAAAATCAAAATATAATTTAGATTGTTCAAAGTAGCCACCCTTTGCCTTGATGTCAGCTTTGCAAACTCTTGGCATTCTCTCAACCAGCTTCATGAGGTAGTCACCTGGAATGCATTTCATCTAACAGGTGTGCCTTGTTAAAAGTTAACAGGTGGAATTTCTTTCCTTTTCCAACAGTTTTGGAGGAGTTCCCACATAAGCTGCTCAGCTTGTTGGCTGCTTTTCCTTAACTCTGCAGCCCTACTCATCTCAAACCATCTCAACTGGGTTGAGGTCGGGTGGTTGTGGAGGCCAGGTCATCTGATGCAGCACTCATCACTCTCCTTCTTGTTCAAATAGCCCTTACACAGCCTGGAGGTGTGTTTTGGGTCATTGTCCTGTTGAAAAACAAATGATAGTCCCACTAAACGCAAACCAGATGGGATGGCAGATCGCTGCAGAATGCTGTGGTTGCCATGCTGGTTAAGTGTGTCTTGAATTCTAAACAAGTCACAGACCGTGTCAACAGCAGAGCACCCCCACACCATCACACCTCCTCCTCCATGGTGGGAACAACACATGCGGAGATCATCCGTTCACCTACTCTGCGTCTCACAAAGACAGTTTGGACTCATCAGACCAAAGGACAGATTTCCACTGGTCTAATGTCCATTGCTCGTGTTTCTTGGCCCATTCAAGTCTCTTCTACTTATTGCTGTCCTTTAGTAGTGGTTTCTTTGCAGCAATTTGACCATGAAGGCCTGATTCATGCAGTCTCCTCTGAACAGTTGATGTTACTGTTACTTGAACTCTGTGAAGCATTTATTTGGGCTGCAATCTGAGGTGCAGTTAATGAACTTAGCCACTCCTGCAGAGGTAAATTTGGGTCTTCCTTTCCTGTGAAGGTCCTCATGAGAGCCAGTTTCATCATAGAGCTTGATGGTTTTTGTGACTGCACTTAAAGAAACTTTCGATGTTCTTGAAATGTTCCCGATTGAACATGTCTTAAAGTAATGATGGACTGTCGTTTCTCTTTGCTTTGTTTGAGCTGTTCTTGCCATAATATGGAACTTGGTCTTTTACCAAATAGGGATATCTTCTGTATACCACCCCCACCTTGTCACAACGCAACTGATTGGCTCAAACGCATTAAGGAAAGAAATTCCACAAACAAACTTTTAACAAGGCACACTTGCTAATTGCATTCCAGGTGATTACCTCATGAAGCAGGTTGAGAGAATGCCAAAGAGTGTGCAAAGCTGTCAAGGCAGAGGGTGGCTACTTTGAACAATCTCAAATATAAAATCGATTTTTTTGGAAATATGATTTCATATGTGTTATTTCAGAGTTTTGATGTCTTCACTATTATTCTACAATGTAGAAAATAGTAAAAATAAAGAAAACCCCTGGAATGAATAGGTGTGTCCAAATTTATGACTGGTCCCGTGTAATATATAAAAGACGCTGCTGATGTAAGGTCATTTTTTTATTTCCTCCTCACAGTATTGGGATGCAGCCCAAAGAGAAAAGAGGATGTAACAGTATTGGAACATTGCCCAAGGAGAGAAGAGGCTGTGTTACAGTACTGGAACACGGCCCGTGTCCTCAGTGAAAGATCAGTCTGAGGTCTGATTTATTTCTCGTGACCCTGTCATAAGATCTCTCCCTCCATCTCACTTCTGTTCTGTCGCTTCCTCTCCCCTAGAGCACACTACCAGCCTCTGTCTCCCTCCTCTCCTCTCCCCCAGCCCACCCCCACCTCCCCTTCTCTTCACCCAGCCTCACCCTTACTCCATCTCTCCTCTAGAGCACACTACCAGCCTGTCTCCCTCCTCTCCCCCACCTTCCCTTCTCTTCACCCAGCCTCACCCTTACTCCATCTCTCCTCTAGAGCACACTACCAGCCTCTGTCTCCCTCCTCTCCCCCAGCCCACCCCCACCTTCCCTTCTCTTCACCCAGCCTCACCCTTACTCCATCTCTCCTCTAGAGCACACTACCAGCCTCTGTCTCCCTCCTCTCCCCCAGCCCACCCCCACCTTCCCTTCTCTTCACCCAGCCTCACCCTTACTCCATCTCTCCTCTAGAGCACACTACCAGCCTCTGTCTCCCTCCTCTCCCCCAGCCCACCCCCACCTTCCCTTCTCTTCACCCAGCCTCACCCTTACTCCATCTCTCCTCTAGAGCACACTACCAGCCTCTGTCTCCCTCCTCTCCTCTCCCCCAGCCCACCCCCACCTCCCCTTCTCTTCACCCAGCCTCACCCTTACTCCATCTCTCCTCTAGAGCACACTACCAGCCTCTGTCTCCCTCCTCTCCCCCAGCCCACCCCCACCTTCCCTTCTCTTCACCCAGCCTCACCCTTACTCCATCTCTCCTCTAGAGCACACTACCAGCCTCTGTCTCCCTCCTCTCCCCCAGCCCACCCCCACCTTCCCTTCTCTTCACCCAGCCTCACCCTTACTCCATCTCTCCTCTAGAGCACACTACCAGCCTCTGTCTCCCTCCTCTCCCCCAGCCCACCCCCACCTTCCCTTCTCTTCACCCAGCCTCACCCTTACTCCATCTCTCCTCTAGAGCACACTACCAGCCTCTGTCTCCCTCCTCTCCCCCAGCCCACCCCCACCTTCCCTTCTCTTCACCCAGCCTCACCCTTACTCCATCTCTCCTCTAGAGCACACTACCAGCCTCTGTCTCCCTCCTCCCCTTCGCCTCTCCCATCCCTCACTCTCTCATCCACACCCCCTTCCTCTCTTCCCTTCACCTCTCCCATCCCTCTCTCTCATCCACCTCCCCTTCCGCTCTTCCCTTCGCCTCTCCCATCCCTCACTCTCTCATCCACCTCCCCCCTTCCTCTCTTCCCTTCGCCTCTCCCGTCCCTCACTCTCTCATCCACCTCCCCTTCCTCTCTTCCCTTCGCCTCTCCCGTCCCTCACTCTCTCATCCACCTCCCCTCTTCCCTTCGCCTCTCCCGTCCCTCACTCTCTCATCCACCTCCCCCATCCTCTCTTCCCTTCGCCTCTCCCGTCCCTCACTCTCTCATCCACCTCCCCCTTCCTCTCTTCCCTTCGCCTCTCCCATCCCTCACTCTCTCATCCACCTCCCCCTTCCTCTCTTCCCTTCGCCTCTCCCATCCCTCACTCTCTCATCCACCTCCCCCTTCCTCTCTTCCCTTCGCCTCTCCCATCCCTCACTCTCTCATCCACCTCCCGCTTCCTCTCTTCCCTTCGCCTCTCCCATCCCTCACTCTCTCATCCACCTCCCCTTCCTCTCTTCCCTTCGCCTCTCCCATCCCTCACTCTCTCATCCACCTCCCCTTCCTCTCTTCCCTTCGCCTCTCCCATCCCTCACTCTCATCCACCTCCCCTTCCTCTCTTCCCTTCGCCTCTCCCGTCCCTCACTCTCTCATCCACCTCCCCCTTCCTCTCTTCCCTTCGCCTCTCCCGTCCCTCACTCTCTCATCCACCTCCCCCTTCCTCTCTTCCCTTCGCCTCTCCCATCCCTCACTCTCTCATCCACCTCCCTGTCAAGCATTTGGGATATTCAGAACTAGAATCTGTCCATTCTTTTTTGGTGGCAACCTAGAAAAACAGAGGTCACCTTTTAATAGACCACACTACTGGGTTTGATAACGCTTTCCTTCCCAGTCGGCAGAGAGAGAAAAAGAGAGAGCGAGAGAGAGAGAGAGAGAACCAGAGCAACGCTTACATATACACTCACACACCTTTTACTAGCTGACACTACTTGGGTCTTTCCAGGCATCAGCGCGAGAAAGACAGCAGCGCTTAGAAAAACGCCCACGAGGCTACAGCGCAGGGTGAGAAACACAGCCCACACACACACACACACAAACACGTCTGGTAAAGAGAGGGGTGTATGTGGTATCAGATATGATGGTGGCAAGAGAGCAGAGTAATAGAGGAACCTTGCGCAAATACCTCAGCAGACAGAAAAACACACACAGCACTGATTTTTAGCGGACACTAAACACTACATTGGAAAAATGTGGTAAATGCACACAAATGTTGAATGTGTTTGTTTAACATACAATTCTTCAGGGAAACAGAAAGAACGTGGTCAGCAAAAAAAATCTGGAGGTTGTGTTGAACTTGAGTCGTGTGTGTGTGTGTGTGTGTGTGTGTGTGTGTGTGTGTGTGTGTGTGTGTGTGTGTGTGTGTGTGTGTGTGTGTGTGTGTGTGTGTGTGTGTGTGTGTGTGTGTGTGTGTGTGTGTGTGTGTGTGTGTGTGTGTGTGTGTGTGTGTGTGTACAGACACCAGTCAAAAGTTTGGACACACCTACGCATTCAAGGGTTTTTCTTTATTTTAATTATTTTCTACGTTGTAGAATAATTGTGAAGAAATCAAAACTATGATATAACACATAAGGAATCATGTAATAACCACAAGCTGTTCAAATCAAAATATATTTTATATTTGAGATTCTTCAAAGTAGCCACCATTTGCCTTGATGACAGCTTTGCATACTCTTGCCATTCTCTCAACCAATTTCACAAGGTAATCATCTGGAATGCATTTCAACGGGTGTCTTGTTAAAAGTTCATTTGTGGAATTTCTTTCCTTCTTAATGCGTTTGAGACAATTAGTTGTGTTGTGACAAGATAGGGTGCAGGTAGGGTGCAGTCGCAAAAACCCACGAAGCGCTATGATGAAACTGGCTCTCATGAGGACCGCCACAGGAAAGGAAGACCCAGAGTTACCTCTGCTGCAGAGGATAAGTTCATTAGAGTTACCAGCCTCAGATTGCAGCCCAAATAAATGCTTCACAGAGTTAAAGTAACAGACACATCTCAACATCAACTGTTCAGAAGAGACCGTGTGAATCAGGTCTTCATGGTCAAATTGCTGCAAAGAAACCACTACTAAAGGACACCAATAAGAAGAGACTTGCTTGGGCCAAGAAACAAGAGCAATGGACATTAGACCAGTGGAAATCTGTCCTTTGGTCTGATCAGTACAAATTGGAGATTTTTGGTTCCATCCGCCGTGTCTTTGTGAGACGCAGAGTAGGTGAACGGATGATCTCCGCATATGTAGTTCCCAGCGTGAAGCATGGAGTAGGTGTGATGGTATGGAGGTGCTTTGCAGGTGACACTGTTTTATTTAAAAAATCAAGGCACACAGCATTCAGCAGCGATACGCCATCCCTTCTGGTTTGCGATTAGTGGGACTATCATTTGTTTTTCGACAGGACAATGGCTCAACACAACAATAGGCTGTGTAAGAACTATTTGACCAAGAAGGAGAGTGATGAGTGCTGCATCAGATGACCTGGTATCCACAACCATGTGACCTCAACCCAGTTGAGATGGTTTGGGATGAATTGGACCACAGAGTGAAGGAAAAGCAGCCAACAAGAGCTCAGCATGTGTGGGAACTCCTTCAAGACTGTTGGAAAAGCATTCCAGGTGAAGTTGGTTGAGAGAATGCCAAGTGTGTGCAAAGCTGTCATCAAGGCAACGGGTGGCTACTTTCTAGAATCTAAAATATATTTTGATTTGTTTAAAACTTTTGGTTACTACATGATTCCATACGTGTTATTTCATAGTTTTGATGTCTTCATTATTATTCTACAATGTAGAAAATAGTCAAAACAAAGAAAAACTCTTAAATGAGTAGGTGTGTCCAAACCTTTGACTGGTACTGTACATAGTAGATTTCCGATTTAGAAACAAATAAAAAAACATTGAACCCCAACAAACCAGACCAAAGTCGGCACATGCAGACACAACCTGTCATATCTCAGAATGGATTTCCTCTGCTGACAGTTCAGTGCAATTTAAATACTTTTCTAATAAGTTCAATCATTTTTAAAATTCTGTTTCTATGTCTGGATTCCATCTTTATAGGGCCCTACCTAGTGATTTGTGTGTGTGTGTGTATATATACATAAGTGTGTATGCAAATCCAGAGGTAGACATTTGCATTGTGGTAAAGCAGACTGCTGATAACAGGTTAGGTGAGGTTAACCAATGGTGAACTGTGGTTGATTATCTGTGTAGTTCATTTCTGGACTTCCCCACTGTGGGATGGGAACGTGATCATAGACTGTGTCGATGCTGCCCAAGCTTCGTCTGCAATGCCTCGCACCTAACAGAAGACACAACTACTACTTAGCGTCTGGGTATTTTCCAATTTGTTTTTCCCCATGATGGTTTTGTTGTACCGTGAAACTGTTGTGGAAACGTAGATGTGTGTGTACTACTTTAGGAAGGAGAAGAAATAAAGGACTATTCAGCTAATCATAGTTAACACGGAGACATTTGGAGCAAAGAGACAGGAGCCTGCTGGGCGACTCAAAGTATACGTCTCTCTGGCAGCATTTAGGAGACACACACACACACACACACACACACACACACACACACACACACACACACACACACACACACACACACACACACACACACACACACACACACACACACACGTAGCAGCCAAGGCAGCCCTAAGGAATACAACACACACCAGCTGCCTACTAACTGTGGTTATAGAGATCCTGTGGTCAGCCCCAGGCCAGTCAATGTTACCTACGCTGTGAAGCCCCACTTCCCTTAGTTGGCCTACCTAAAAAAAAACACACACACACACACACACTCCTTATCCCCAAGCTTAGGGTAAGAGGGGGGAACAAACGTATGTACCAGTGTATCAGTTCCATTCTGACATCACCAGCAGGAAGGGAGGGGATATAAAGAGACAGAAAAAAGGAGTGAATGGGGGGGGGGGGTGTTGCAGTGAAATAGGGATACAGAACGAGGGGGAGAAAGAGGCGTGGGGGGGGTCTGACCACTGGGGTATAAGAACTGGATACTGCGTCCAAGATGACCACTCTGTTGTTTTCAAGGTAGACACGTTCGCCAATTCATGGACCGTCTATATCAGGGTTGCACCCGGTTTATACAGACCAGCATCACATGTGCACTACCACTCAGTGCGCACAGGGAGCAGCAGGGGCAGCCACAACAACACCATCACCTTATCCAATAATATCGCAGACATTGGATGAATATTAAAATGTTAATATATTTGGCTGTGAGTGACAAATGAAGTTAGGTTGATTTATTTTAAATTTTCGGCGTCTGCTACAATTATTTGACTAATTCCGATTTTTTTGGCACAAATGTGATGACTAAAGGGTCTTATTAGCAGGCCTGGAATTTCTTACGGGCAAGGCCATTTGGCCTTCAAGAGGAGCCCAATGTGCCAGGGCACCAAGGCCATTATCCAATATAGTCCATTTAAATTAATTTGAAAACTGAAACATGTTTTTCGTAACATAATTTATGTAGTACAGAAATAATTAGCCTACATGTCGAAGTGCAGGTGATAGCCTACCCGTATTGGCAAGATCATATCATGTCCAGGCCGTTGCTGACATGAGGGAGGCGCCTGAAAATGTAGCCACACTTTAAATGAGACTTTTAATTACAGAGATATAGGCTAAACGCCAGTCATGTTTGATATGTATAAAGTAGGATCATTACTACGATCTAAAGGCTTGATTCTGTCCACATACTCGAGGGACTGTTTGTTCCGATAGGAAAGAAAGGACAGTGTCCGCTGTGCACTTCAGCATCACCCACCTTGCAATCTGAATGGAGGCAGTCAACATTTTGAAACCACTTAACCATAAACGCAATTAGTTAAAACCTGGAAGTTTATCATTTTATGGGGCATGTCTTACCATGTTCTGACCATGGGAATGCTAAGGGGATTCTTTTATAAACACTTCCTCATATGCCATTGAAACCAGTGTCTCGTGTTTTCAACTGTTATTGTCCAGCAGCCAAAGACACAATTCCAGTCATTAACAACCCGTGCATCATTATGTCTTCCCCCTTTCTAACTCCCCGATCACACCGACAGCATCATTGCATTCTGGTACACCAGCAGTACATTCATTTCCAATGGAACGCTGCGTTTGCCTTGCAGCATTACGTTGCAGAGGCAGTTGCAGTGCATTCTGGTACACCAGCAGTACATTCATTTCCAATGGAATGCTGCGTTTGCCTTGCAGCATTACGTTGCAGAGGCAGTTGCAGTGCATTCTGGTACACCAGCAGTACATTCATTTCCAATGGAACGCTGCATTTGCCTTGCAGCATTACGTTGCAGAGGCAGTTGCAGTGCATTCTGGTACACCAGCAGTACATTCATTTCCAATGGAACGCTGCATTTGCCTTGCAGCATTACGTTGCAGAGGCAGTTGCAGTGCATTCTGGTACACCAGCAGTACATTCATTTCCAATGGAAGCATTACGCTGCATTTGCCCAGCAGTACATTCATTTCCAATGCAGCATTACGTTGCAGAGGCAGTTGCAGTGCATTCTGGTACACCAGCAGTACATTCATTTCCAATGGAACGCTGCGTTTGCCTTGCAGCATTACGTTGCAGAGGCAGTTGCAGTGCGTTCTGTTTGGTTCATAGGTTGGATTTATCCAACGTAGGCATCAAACTGTATGCGTTAACCGCCTGACAGAAATGGAAGCAGAAGGTGAATGTTGAACTTCTGTCGCACACATCGAGGTGATGATGCGTACCATTTTGAACAATGACAATTTAGGTGTAATGGAGGTATACATTTCTGAAGGGTATTTTCATCTCTGTCATATGAAACCACTCGCATGTGTGGTGCACTTTTGCTGCTAAATGCATTTTGGAACATTCATGCTTATAGCCTACTGCCGTGTGCGCATTGCTGTGCTTTATAAATGTGAAGAAATAGCCTAATAGTTTATCAACATTTTCAGCTTAACTTTCTGATCTATTGCATCAGCCTCATTGCTTGAAAAAAAAAAAACGTATGTACAGTGGTTCCGTCGCATCCCACAACTGTCCCAGAGCGTTTGTGACATTTATTTAATGCACAATAGAATGTCTCACCTTTTGTACTATGGAGCATAGTAGATTGACATAGGCTAGTGCTGTTCATTAGGCATACTCATCTTGATGCGCCTCGGAATAATTTAACTAAAATTGGTTAGTTTTTTTATTCCGCTTTATGTCTGGATTCCGTTTTTATAGGGCCCTAACTAGTGATTTATGTGTGTGTGTGTGTGTGTGTGTGTGTATGCAAATCCAGAGGTAGACATTTGCATTGTGGTAAAGCAGACTGCTGATAACAGGTTATATGCACATCGGAATTCGGATAAGAATGGCCCGTGGTTGCATCCCTGATGAGTCCGTCTTCACTTGTTGCCTCCCTTTGGAGCTGCGATGCCAGTGAGAAGGACCCAATCACGTGACAGGCATTGGTTAATAAGAATGTAATTATCTGAGAAAGACATGTGAGCGAGAGGTGCTTCGGAGCATGGTGATTGGCAGCTGGGAGAAGGGAAGAATAATTATTGTATTAGGCGCAAGTGCACAATGGCCACTTTGGGTGCAAGGCATCATTTTTTCCCCGGGGGCAATAAGGCCATGGCCCTCGATGCCGCCGGGAAATTAGAGCTGCTTATTAGGAATTTTCTAATCTGATTTCTCTATGTGGCAATTATCTTTCTGGGCTGGGCGTCAGTTAATCTGCAGTACCGAAGCAAAACTGTAGGAGCAGTCAAAACCGTGCTTCTAGAACAGAACCTTGGCCTCTTGGGACTGACAAGGGGGTTGTAAATGTGACCACTTTCACCTCTACCTTCACAAGGCACAAAACGGAAACAAAAAAAACAAACACTTGTATTTGCAACCATTTGACTTGGCAGTAAGACAGAATTTTTTTATTGGTCGCTAGGATGCAAGTGAAAAAAGAAAATATAGCTGGTCAAGTTAGTCTTTGGTTCACAATTAGCTTTTCAAAACAGCAATGGGTAAGTAAACCAGGTATCCAAACATGTTGGTCCGAAGTCTTGGTTGAATCTTTGCGATGCGCAATTCAGTCATCATGCACTTTTTGAATTAACTTTGTTGTCATTTTGACCCCCTTTTTCGTGATTATGATTTTGTCTCATTGCTGAAACTCCCCAACGGGCTCGAGAGTGAGAGGCGAAGGTCGAGTCATGCCTCTTCCAAAACAAGACACAACAAACTGCGCTTCTTAACACCTGTTCACTTAACCCTGAAGCCAGCAGCAATGTGTCGGAGGAAACACCGTTCAACTGACAACCGAAGTCAGCCTGCAGGCGCCCGGCCCACCAAAAGGAGTCGCTAGAGCTCGATGAGCCAAGTAACGCCCCCCGCCCAAACCCTCCACTAACCCGGACGGTGCTGGGAAATTATGCACCGCCCTATGGAACTCCCAGTCACGGCCGTTTGGGATTGAACCCCAGGCAATAGTGACTTCGCAACACTGCGCTGTAGTGCCACTTGGGAGGCTGAATGAACATCTCTAAAGGCATTCCCCAAAGAACCTTCCCAATTAAATGACTGCAAAGTAGGCCTACCTGGCAGAATGATTTCATGATGAATTGGATCAATCGCAGGACATTTGTTTAGCAAACTGCCATCAGATGTAGCCTACAGTAAAAACACAACTATCCAACCAATGGTCTCTTGCTAGTTTACACAAATTAAAGGGCAACTACACCCTCCAACGTTGCTTTTGTTCTCCTGATGTGGTTTAAGCATTGTGGTGGACTTAAATACAGAAATGGAATGTTCTTTTTCTATAAAAAGGTGATTTTGAGAGTGAAAACCTGAAAAAAAAACCTAGGATAACTCTGGAAAAATAAAAACAGCAGGAACTGAATTTACCAAAAGATAAAAACTGATTTTATAGAAACCTACAAAGTGACTTTAAATCTTTAACACCCTTTTCAGATCAAATAAAATCTTTGCACAATTTTTTTCCCTCCAAACAATCAATATAAATGATAATGTCAAGTTAAAATGTCATTTCTTTGTGTATGGAGGGTAGGTCATTATAGACTATAGGCTACTTGCTCAGCCCGCAAGCGAAAGATAACATTTAAATGATGCGTGCATCATCCGCTTTCCCTGGTCAGTATTATTTTAATTTGGGCCAGTAGCTTCCAGTTGGCACTGGCCCACCTGAATGTCAAGCTCTGCAAGGGCATGTGAATATAAAAGACAGCTAGTCATTATTAGGTTCTGTATGGAATGCAGGCACAATACAAGACACAGGTCAGGTCATTATCGCTGAGCAGTGGTGAAAACCCAGGTGCTGGTGCCATCAACTGAAAACGTTGGGAGCACCAGCGCCACCAGAATAAAAGTTAGTCTGGAACTCTGCCTCATAACCCCCCTACATCTCCAGAGAGGAATGCATGACCCCGTTTGGGCTGTGTGTGCGTGGTGTTCCATGAGGATTGGCGGCTGTGGGACACACACTCGATTAAAATGCTCTTCATTAACAAGGCGAGCACCTGGGAAAGTATTTATAGGCTGGCTTCTGAGTGTGTGTGTGTGGTGGGTGTGGGTGTGTCGGACTGTGAACCAGCCAGTCACTTCGTCACAGTGGGTCAGAATCATAGAAAAGGTTTGGTGAACCTGAACACCATGTTGATGGCCTAGGAGGTTAAAAAAAAATAGAATATAGAATTATGCCATTTTTTTATAATAGTATTTATGTAATGCAAGTCAGATAATTATCCCTAAACCTGACCCTTGGCATCGAGGGATTTAACACACACACACACAAGGCTGTCAAATCTAGCTCAAGAAGCATGACAACATTCCCTTATTTGACCAAAATAATGAGAGAACACCTGAGTTCTCTCTCCACCAGGCTATTTCTGCTCTGACCGTCACCAGGGTTTAGAACTAAACCCCTCAACCTGGCCCTGGCTAGTGAGTGACCACCCAAAACTAACTTAATCTGAGCTAGTTTCTCCTCCATTCGGAGAGTCTGAGCCCTGCTAGCCCGACATGAAAACCCCTCCCATTTGGAGCGAAGCAGCAGGACAAGAAAGTGACTGAGTAGGCTGCAGTTCACTTAGCCAACAGCCCAGGTCACCCAGGTCACAGATACACAGCTCCAAGTCATGCTGCAGCAGCCCCCAGCCCAGCCAACACAGCCCCAATTCAGTCAACAGCTGCCCCCAGCCGAGCCAGCCAGCCCCAAGTCAAGCTACAGCAGCCCCCAACCCAGCCAGCCAGTCCCTAGTCAAGCTACAGCAGCCCCCATCCCAGCCAGCACAACCCCAAGCCTGGCAATAGCAGCCCAAGCCAGACAGCCCCAAGTTAAGCTACAGCAGCCCCCAGCCCCTATTCAAGCTACAGCAGCCCCCAGCCCAGCCAGCCAGTCCCTAGTCAAGCTACAGCAGCCCCGAGGCCAGCCAGCCAGCCAGTCCCTAGTCAAGCTACAGCAGCCCCCAGCCCAGCCAGCCAGTCCCTAGTCAAGCTACAGCAGCCCCCAGCCCAGCCAGCCAGTCCCTAGTCAAGCTACAGCAGCCCCCAGCCCAGCCAGCCAGTCTCTAGTCAAGCTACAGCAGCCCCCAGCCCAGCCAGCCAGTCCCTAGTCAAGCTACAGCAGCCCCCAGCCCAGCCAGCCAGTCCCTAGCCAAGCTACAGCAGCCCCCAGCCCAGCCAGCCAGTCCCTAGTCAAGCTACAGCAGCCCCCAGCCCAGCCAGCCAGTCCCTAGCCAAGCTACAGCAGCCCCCAGCCAGTCCCTAGTCAAGCTACAGCAGCCCCCAGCCCAGCCAGCCAGTCCCTAGCCAAGCTACAGCAGCCCCCAGCCCAGCCAGCCAGTCCCTAGCCAAGCTACAGCAGCCCCCAGCCCAGCCAGCCAGTCCCTAGTCAATCTACAGCAGCCCCCCAGCCCAGCCCAGCCAGCCAGTCCCTAGTCAAGCTACAGCAGCCCCCAGCCCAGCCAGCCAGTCCCTAGTCAAGCTACAGCAGCCCCCAGCCCAGCCAGCCAGTCCCTAGTCAAGCTACAGCAGCCCCAAGCCCAGCCAGCCAGTCCCTAGTCAAGCTACAGCAGCCCCCAGCCCAGCCAGCCAGTCCCTAGTCAAGCTACAGCAGCCCCCAGCCCAGCCAGCCAGTCCCTAGTCAAGCTACAGCAGCCCCCAGCCCAGCCAGCCAGTCCCTAGTCAAGCTACAGCAGCCCCCAGCCCAGCCAGCCAGTCCCTAGTCAAGCTACAGCAGCCCCCAGCCCAGCCAGCCTAGAGCCCTCTCTGTGTTTTGACCAAGTAGAGGAAAACGCCACCAGAGCTGTGGAGCATGGCTGGTCCCATGGCCTGATATGGCCCTCAGCAGCACATGTTACAGGGGAGATGGAGGGAGGTAGAGTGAGTGAGGTCTCCATGGCCTGTCCCATCTTCGGGCATCAAAATTCAACTTTGGTCATACAAGCACTTCAACCAACCGAGCCATAGGAAACCACAGTATTTGCATGTACAATCAACTCCTGATAAATGCAACAGCTCTGTGGTACTTGTAACATCATGCATTGAACAGGAGAGTGTAGAACTATGGAGCATTTAAAAACAAGGTAATTGACCCGGAAAACCATGCATAGCCCTGGTGTGACTAATAGGAGTCAGTGACATATCAGTCTAAGCTTTATCCATGTTTAACAAAGCCTATTATAGACCTGGACTAATCCTTCTTTACACCTCCTTATCCCTGCTCAGACACAAATACACAGCCTAAACTTACTTAGAATAGTCTGTTTACTGCACGACTGGTCACACAGAGGCACAGGCACACACTGCCTCTCACAGAAGTCCCACTGACGGACTCAAATCTGAAAATCTGATACAGGAAGTAGACTTCTCCACTGATCAGGGCTAGCTGATCCTGCAGAACTAGTACTGGTTTTAGTTCCAGCCCTGGTGCTAGACTCATACAGCATTGCAACACAAGAGTAGGAATAGTCAGTAGGTATAAACAGATATATATTGATGATGAAGTGAACAGTCCCAACCCACACATCCATCATCTCTGTGCTCCACTCTGAAGCAGTAGAATTGAGAAATGGAAGTGGGGAACAGTAATCCAACGGAGCCTACTGCATACAGATAGTGTGTGTGTGTGTGTGTGTGTGTGTGTGTGTGTGTGTGTGTGTGTGTGTGTGTGTGTGTGTGTGTGTGTGTGTGTGTGTGTGTGTGTGTGTGTGTGTGTGTGTGTGTGTGTGTGTGTGTGTGTGTGTGTGTGTGTGTAAAAATAAAAAGCAACATTGCAAGAATTTCAAAGATTTTACTGAGTTACTGTTCAAAGGAAATCAATCAATGGAATTCAATTAATGAGGCCCTAATCTATGGAATTCACATGACTGCGAATACAGATATGCATCTGTTGGTCACAGATACTTTTTTTTAAGTGTGTGGGGGGATTCAGAAAACCAGTCAGTATCTGGTTTCAGCACCATTTGCCTCATGCAGCGTGACATCTCCTTCACACAGAGTTGATCAGGCTGTTGATTGTGGCCTCTTCAATGGCTATGTGAAGTTGTTGGACATTGGCAGGAACTGGAACACGCTGTCGTACTGGCCGATCCAGAGCATACCAAACATGCTCAATGGGTGACATGTCTGGTGAGTACGCAGGCCATGGAAGAACTGGGACATTTTCAGCTTCCAGGAATTGTGCATAGATCCTTGCAACATGGGGACGTGCATTATCATGCTGAAACATGAAGTGATGGCAGCGGATGAATGGGTCGGCAATGGGTCTCAGGATCTCGTCATGGTATCTCTGTGCAATCAAATTGCCATTGCTTAAATGCAATTGTGTTCATTGTCCATAGCTTATGCCTGCCTATACCATAACCCCACTGCTACCATGGAGCACTCTGATCACAACGTTGACATCAGAAAACCGCTCTCCCCACTACACCATATACCACTGTCTGCCATCTGCCCGGTACAGTTGAAACCAGGATTCATCCATGAAGAGCACACTTCTCCAGCATATCAGTGGGCATCAAAGGTAAGCATTTGCCCACTGAAGTAAGTTACGATGCCGAACCGCAGTTAGGTCAGGACCCTGGTGAGGATGTCGAGAACCCAGATGAGCTTCCCTGAGATGGTTTCTGACAGTTTGTGCAGAAATTATTTGGTTGTGCAAACCCAGTTTCATCAGCTGTCCAGGTGGCTGAATAAGCCGGATGAGGAGGTCCTCGGCTTGCGTGGTTACACGCGGTCTGCAGTTGTGAGGCCGGTTGGATGTTATGCCAAATTCTCCAAAACGACATTGAAGGCGGCTTATGGTATAGAAATTAACATGAAATTCTCTAGCAATAGCTCTGGTGGACATTCCTTCAGTCAGCATGCCAACTGCACACTCAAAACTTGAGACATCTGTGGCATTGTGTGAGAAAACTGCACATCTTAGTGGCCTTGTATTGCCCCCAGCACAAGGTGCACCTGTGTAATGATCCTGCTGTTTAATTTGCTTCTTGATATGCCACACCTGTCAGGTGGATGGATTATCTTGGCAAAAAGTGAAATAGTCACTAACAGAGATGCAAACAAATTTGTGCACAGAATGAGAGAAATAAGCTTTTTGTGCGTATGAAACATTTCGGGGATCTTTTATTTCAGCTCATGAAACATGGGACAAACACTTTACATGTTGTGTTAATATTTTTTTGTTCCGTGTGAAAGATATAATTTTCTTCTTCGTGACCTAGGCCTAATATGCTCCCCACAGGTTCAAGTCAAGAATACAATACAGTAGGAGAGTGTGATAAAAATGGTAAAAATGACAAAATAGCCTACAATAGAATACTGTGTCTCTGTGTGGTTTGGCCTACTTCTCAGAACTGAGCCAAGGTCCACAGGGAAACGACTGGAGAGAGGGGCAATCACACGTGTCAGACAACCTGGGATATGTTTTGTAAGTGTGAAACGGGAGCAAACGTTTCTGAAACAGAGCTAGTCTACTACCCAAAATGAACTTGTCCAATAGAAACACAATGCTATTTTTTATGTCTAAAAGACTGGTAGACACTGGCAATCTAAGGCCAGTTATTTTTCTCCTGTGGCTAAGGTTAGGATTTAGGGATGCCAAACTGATCCTAGAGACCAGTGTCTTAGGACAACTTCTACTGCCAGGTGGTCTGTAAAAGCAGACACACACACACACACACACACACACACGTATCTACATGCTTCTGACTGATGTTGAGAAGCTGCACCCAATGTTTCATATATATACATTTAATTCAGAGAGCACACCAGAACTCTTTCCTAGGCAGGGTAGCCTAGTGGTTAGAGCGTTGGACTAGTAACTGAAAGGTTGCAAGTTCATTTCCCTGAGCTGACAAGGTACAAATATGTCATTCTGCCCCTGAACAGGCAGTTAACCTGCACTGTTCCTAGGCTGTCGTTGAAAATAAAAATGTGTTCTTAACTGACTTGCCTAGTTAAATAAAGGTAAAATAAATAGAGCCTAGGCCAAGCTATAGGATGTGCAAGACATAATTTTCAGCTCACCTGTATTTTTTATTTAGCAGTGCAACTGTTACAATCTATCACCTTCCAATGGATCATTTATTGGGGCTGGGGTTAACATAAAAACAGCAGGGAGGGATCTGTTTTCTGCAATACAGTACCATTAACATGACCATATATGCTTAAATTCTTTTCACCATCAGATTCATTCTGAAATGGACCTCTCCAGTCCTTGAAGTAATAGTATTAGTGGTAGTAGAACTTGGATTCAGTACTAGTCAGCAGATATAACAATATGGCGACACTAACGTTACTCATCTAATAATACATAGTTAGCATAACCACTTGATTTGATTATGGACCATTCCCCCGTTCTAAAAATTAAATTGAAGCCTAGCACTTAGCTAACTAACCGTTCATAGACTAATTGACGAGTTAAACCAGGGGTGAGTGGATGGTAAGCAAGATAGTTAGTTAGCAAGCAAGCAATGACAGCAAATAGCTAGATGCCAGCGTTAAGTAGCTAGTTGGTTAGCAAGCACTAGTAGCACCAACAGCTAAAGTGCCAAGATGTTGGCCAAGTGTCTTGGTGATTTAGCTAGCAACAGAAGGTAGCTAGCTACCTACCCATCTGACTAGCTAACAAACTCGTTTGCTAACCAAACACATATCTAGCTAGCTAACGTGAACTAACTAATACATATTGACTAGTTAGCTAACATTAGACATCTAGCTAGTTCACTTGAGAGGGGGGGGGTGGAGGCCTGAAGCTAGCTAGCTAACCTATCTAGTTAACTAAATTGATATTTCACAAAACGGCAACTAGCTACCTATGGTTCAAAGAAACACCAAAATATGGATGACAGTTTGAGTTACCGAGAAGGAGCAATTTCAGTTCTCTCCTCGAGTCCCGCTTGTCTCGCCGGAGTTGTTTGTCTATCTCCGCATTGATTCGTTTCGATTCCTTCGCCTCTTCACTCAGGCAGCAAGCCATCATCGACTCCAAAGTCATCCCTCCTGGTTTTGGCAACCCGCGGGTTAGAATGGACTAGCTGGTTGGGTTAACTTTAGCTAGGTATCTAATATCCCGATCCTCGCTTCTAATGTCTGGCGAGGAGGTGGACTGAGGGGTCTTGGATGGGGGAGGGGAGCTAGGGGCCTCGCTGTCAAGTTGTCCCCAACCGAGAACTGTCCGACTTCACCCGTGTACAGATCTCAGCAAATCACGGGAGGATCGGTGAAGAGGGGGCAGTGTCGGTGCGAGGGGGTGTGTTGAGGGCCTCTCTCCGTTGATGCGCGCTTCAAGCCTTGTTTAGATTTCTCACGTTAGCTAGCTAGTTGGACAACTAGCTAGCTAGCTAACTATCCCTATTACCCGCCTTGATTGCAATACCCCCTGTTCACTGACTTGGGTTCGTGCGTCCCCTGGTCCTTGGCCTGACACAACGAACGGGGCTAACTGCACTGTCGCGACATCCAACAAGCTAGTTAGCTAACGTAGCCAACTGTCCGCCTTCTCAGCGCCGTCCACCCCCTAGCTAGAGCCAAGCCACAATTGTCAATAAAATGCACACAAAGGCAACGCATCCATATGGCCAGTCTTGCAATGGCACAGTCACCACTTCCCAGCAAATGCTCGTCCTCCTTTTTCTATCCAACTAAACGCTAGCTAGTTTCCAGCGTTATGTCTTGATAGCTGAACGGCTTCGTGATGTGTCAGAGCTGTGATGCTGGCAAACTGAGAAATGACCATTCCCCAGTCAGATTTGGCTGACTAGCTAGCAGTGCAGCATTCGATTGAATCTCGCATCATTTTTGGCGCAGTTATCGCGCTATCTGACGTTAGCTTGCTAATACATTTCCCATGAAAACACAGCCGCTAGTTAAATAAACAGAAAACAAAATGCGTATTGATGGACCTCGCTAGCAACTAGCAGTTCCATTTATTAAGCAGATCGTTGGGTTTCTGTTGAAAACCGTGGGCATGGCACACTCTAGTTGGATGCCGGGAGGGTACTAGGCAACCAAAGTGAGTGACAGTGAGTTTGCACGTTACATGAGCAGGAAAAGGGGCGGGACGTCTTTTAATTCTGGATGTGGATTCTGAGAACCACTCAAATTAGGTCGATGCGTTCAACGAACGGCATACATAAATTGCAGCTAGATAGCAACGACAAATAATTCAGATTTTTGCCATATTGCTTTATGAGTTCATAATGGATCTATTTAGGGAGATTACCGGTATTGTTTTTTCAATGGCACAGGGATCAGCGGATTAATATCACAGTTTCCACCCACTCATGATCTGCGGGTTTGCACTGCAAATGCACGCCATTAGATGATGGAGTTTTATGACCGTTAGGGTACTCGGGGGGTAACTAGCCCCCCCTCAGAACAATGTCTAATTGCTGATTCAAAAAAGCAACATTCGCACGACATTGCATGTCACCATTATTATCCGCACTATGGGGAGATTTTTAATTCACCTGCACATACATTTTCTCTGTTGTTCCTTTTCCATAAAATCCATTATGTACAATTACACTACATATTAATTGAATAATACAATATTTTAAATCACAACAGTTTTTAAAATGACATTCAGGATAAAAAGGTTTTCAATAGTTTTGAATTCAGAATTGTTTTTTTTATTGGAATATAATATTGGAATGGAATATAAGTAATCACATTGGAATATAACATTCAATAACAATAACTCATAACTTAACTAATTCATTCAGTGTAACATTGATGTGGCAATTCTCTTATGCTCTGCTATTGCACAATTCTAATTTGTACATAGGTCACAAATAAAGCTATCCCCAGTAAAAGTGGAACACAACTCATAAGCCCACATGTAACTAAAAACAGGGCGAGAGATGCCAATTGAAATGATCTCTCTTAAAAACGTAGCTAGCTATATGGTTATATCAAATGAAATCATATTTCTCACATGTCCCGAATACAACAGGTATACAACCTTACCGTGCAATGCTTACTTAAATACTTTAATCTTCTTTAGGGCTAGGCCCTTTTTTCTCAATTTCCGCCTGACATGTGATGTGCCCAAAGTAAACTGCCTGTTGCTCAGGCCCTAAAGCCAGGATATGCATATAATTGGTACCATTGGAAAGAAAACACTTTGAAGTTATTTTAAGATATTTTTTAAATAATGTAGGAGAATATAATACAATAGATATGGTAGGAGAAAATCCAAAGAAAGGCCAACCAGATTTTTCTTTGAGAGCCCATGCTCTTACAATGGAAAGTATAGGGGCATACTGAATCCTAGCTCCCAGGATGCAATTCCTATGGCTTCCACAGGATGTCAGCAGTCTATGTTCAAGTTTTCAGGCTTCAAAAACTAATAAGAAAGATCGGCAGGGTAGCCTAGTGGTTAGAGCGTTGGACTAGTAACTGGAAGGTTGCAAGTTCAAACCCCTGAGCTGACATTCTGCCCCTGAACAGACAGTTAACCCACTGTACCTAGGCTGTCATTGAAAATAAGAAATTGTTCTTAACTGACTTGCCTAGTTAAATAAAGGTAAAATAAAAAAGATTACATTTTGATTATCTGAGAAGTAAATAGAAACGTATTATGACTTCAGATTGCTTTCTCTGCATGTTGAACGAGTGGATTACTCAAATCGATGTTGCCAACTTAACTGACTTTTTGGCATATAAAGAAGGATTTTATCTAACAAAATGACCCTACGTGTTATAGCTGGGACCCTTTGGATGACAAATCAGAGGAAGATTTTCAAATAGTAAGTGAATATTTAATCGCTATTTGTGAATTTATGAAACCTGTGCCAGTGGATAATTATTTTGATGTGGGGCGCCATCCTCAAACAATCGCATGGCATGCTTTCGCTGTAATGGCTACTGTAACTCGGACAGCGCAGTTAGATTAAAAACAATTTAACCTTTCAACCGATATAAGACACTTGTATGTACCTAAATGTTTAATATCCATAATTTTTATGAATATTTATTTTAAATGTTCGCCCTCCAGTTTCACTGGAAGTTGTCCCACTAGCAGGATGCCTAGCCCTAACTAAAAATGCAGTTCAAGAAATAAAGTTAAGAAAATATTTACTAAATAAACTAAAGTAAAAAAATGTAAGAAAAAGTAACACAAAATAACAATAATGAGGCTATATACAGGGGGGTACCAGTACCGAGTCAATGTACGGGGGTACAGGTTATTCAAGGAAATTTGTACATGTAGGCCCCAGTGATATACTGGGCTTTATGCATTACCCTATGTAGCGCCTTACAGTCAGATACCGAGCAGTTGCTATACCAGGCGGTGATGCAACCGGTCAGGATTCTCTCGATGGTGCAGCTGTAGAACTTTTTGAGGATCTAGGGACACATGTCATGACATGCCTTCTTCATGACATTCTTGGTGTGTTTGAACCATGATTAGTTTGTTGGTGATGTTGACACCAAGAAACTTGAAACTCTCAACCCACTCCACTACAGCCCCGTCGATGTGAATAGTGTCACGTCTGCTCCAGCTCTTCCCTTCCCCTGGAGCTTGAGGCGCCAGATTACCCTGCATCACGCACTCCTGCCATCCATCACGCACACCTGCCTTCCCATGTCACTAGCATCAGCGTGATTGGCCTCACCCGGACTCACTTATCACATGTTCATTTCCTCCCCTATATTCGTCTGTTCCCTTGCTCTGTTCCTTGCTGCTGTATTGATTGTTTCTTGTCTTAGTTTCTGTTTGCTGACACTGTGCCTGTCTCGTTATATGTCCGTCATTTATTAAATGTTACTCCCCGTACCTGCTTCGTCTCTCCAGCGTCATTCCGCATGACAGAATGCAGCAGCCAACATACGAAGCATCGGGGAGTACTGGCGTTCCGGTTGGAATGGTGGCAGCGGCTCTGGGTCGCCATCGATGGACCCGGGGATGCCTAGCCAGCTCGTCGGGCTTCCATGCCTTAGCTGGTTCGAGAGGTTTCCTTGCCCCGGTTGGCTCGGAGGGTGCCCATCCCACGTCGGGCCTCAGCCAGATCGTCAGTTTTTGTGTGCCCAACCGGTCCAGGAGTGTTTTGTTTGTGACGTCAGGGTGGATTCCGCTGCTGATGTAACCGGGGGTACCTCAGCCAGCCCGTCGGGCTTCCACGCCCTGGCTGGCTCGAGAGGTTTCGTTGCCTCGGTTGGCTCGGCAGGTTTCCATCCCACGCCACGCTGAGCTGGATCTCAGGGCTTCTTCAGCGGGATCAACAGGCGTCTTGCCTCAGCCGCATCGGCAGGCTCCCATGCCTCGGCCGGCTCGCCAGTCTCTCACGCTCCTGCCGGTTCGTCGGGTTTTCACACCCCAACCCGCTTGCCCAGCGCCCATGTCTTGTCCGGTTTGCCCAGGTGGACACCGGATGACGTCCCAAGAGGGAGGGGTACTGTCACGTCTGCTCCCGCTCTTCCCTTCCCCCGGCGCTAGAAGGCGCCAGATTACCCTGCATCATGCACTCCTGCCATCCATCACGCTCACAAAAATATTGCTTTAGTCCCTCCATTTCGGGAGTCGGAAGTTGATTCCTATTTCTCTGCGTTTGAGCGTGTGGCCGCTGCTCTGCATTGGCCACTCAAGGTTTGGCCGCTCCTGTTGCAATGTAAATTGTCTGGGAAGGCCCAGGAAGTAGCACTTGTTCATGTGTGAAAGTTACATATTTCTAAAAAATATTTTTGAATTTTCGCGCACTGCCTTTTCAGTGGAATGTTTAGAGGTGTTCCGCTAGCGGAACCCCTGCACTAGAAAGGTTAATTTCAAATGATTTTCTAACAAGTTTTTAATTTCTAAGAATAGTTTTACTTGAGGTGTGTTCCGCCTCATTCATTCACCTAAGTAGTCATTTTTACTTTTTTACAATAATTTTTAAAAACATTTCTGACCCGGACAAAATTCCCCAAGCACTTCACAATTGTTTGTGCAGTTCAAGTCTGCAGACATTTGCGCATGTCCCGTCAGAATAGGATCTGCACACACGTGTTCACATTCTGTCTGTTGCCTGCATCGCAGTCATTGTTTTTGTTACCATTAATAACTTTGGAAATGTGTGTGTTTCTATCAATGTAAGTGCCTTATTATGTTATAATAGTTTCTGGACATCATTTCTACTGTAGCTCACTATGTATGAAGCATAATATATTTGTGTATATTCCTTATAACTGTGGACATATGAGGTAACGTTCCTCATTTCATAACCTTTATGGTGTTATATTCAATCGTGCTTGTGTAGCTAGCTACATTCTTCTATTAGTTCTGTAAAACAATGTTAATTGCTTCAGAAGTGTTAGCTTGTGTTGTATTTTGAAGCTACCCTGGCCTTATGGCTCCCAAGTGGCACAGCAGTCTATGGCACTACATCTCAGTGTTAAAGGTGTCACTACAGACACCCTGGTTCAAATCCAGGCTATATTTCTAGTGACCAAGATGGCGTAGCAGTGAAGACGTGTTTTGTTTGTGTCTCGTGTACTTCTGTATTTTTCGTATTTTTTGTATATATACTTCAATTTTATACTTCAATTTTATTTGCAATCTCTTTTCGATTTTTAATTCGATTTTACCTTCCGGTAACTTGCCTCACCCAATGTGATACGGTATCGCTATTATTTTTAATTTTAGAACACATTCAAGAACCTCCAGAAGCTAACCAGCTAATTAGCTATTCAGTCATTGTTAGCCACTGCTAGCGGCTTTTACCTTCTGCACAGATACCAGCCCTGTTCTTAGTCTGGATAATACTCGCCAGTCTACTAGTATCGGACTGTCTCTCCACAACAAATCCGGATTCCTGCCGTAATCCCTGGACCACTACTTGTGATCTTCACAGCTAGCTTGCAGCTAGCTAGCTCACAGCTTGCAGCTAGCTAGCTCACCGTGGCACCCAGTACCGAAGCTATCCCTGAGGCCAACCTCCCGGCCTACTCAGCTGTTCACCCGAACCCCACTCATACACGGCTAGAGCCCGATACTCCACCGGATCCTTGCTGTAAACTCTGGACCTTGTCACCGGATCACCGCTGCTACCGAATGGCTATGGTGGCTAACGCCACTGCCACGAGGTTAGCACCAGTTAGCCGTGAGCCAGGCACATCTCCCGGCCAGCAAACAAAATTCTACAATACCTCTTTTCGCCATCAGGCTTGGATTCTCTGTCGACACGGCGCCCCGCCGCACCACCACTACTGGTCTGCCGACGAATACTCCATCCGCTGTGCCTTCAACCGGCCTCCGTCGGAGGGCTACTAACTTTAAACGCCTTGTCGCCTGCTAACGTGTTCCATCTACTGCTGCCCCATGGACACTATGATCACGTGGCTACATATAGTAGCTGATGCATGCTGGACTGTCCATTAATCACGGTACTCCATACTGTTTATTTATTTATCTGTCGGCCCCAGCCGCGAACTCAGGCTCTGTGTGTAGTTAATCCGACCCTCTCTGACTAGTCATCGCCATTTTACCTGCTGTTGTTGTGTTAGCTGATTAGCTGTTGTTGTCTCACCTGTTGTTTTATCTAGCTCTCCCAATCAACACCTTTGATTACTTTATGCCTCGCTGTATGTCTCTCTCAAATGTCAATATGCCTTGTATACTGTTGTTCAGGTTAGTTATCATTGTTTTAGTTTACAATGGAGTTCCACTCTTCATACCTCTGATACCTCCTTTGTCCCACCTCCCACACATGCGGTGACCTCACCCATTACATCCAACATGTTCAGAGATTCAACCTCTTGTATCATCACCCAGTGCCTGGGCTTACCTCCGATGTACCCGCACCCCACCATACCCCTGTCTGCGCATTGTACCCTGTATATATTCTACCATGCCCAGAATTCTGCTACTTTTATTATTTGTCCCCAACACTCTAGGCGACCAGTTTTGATAGCCTTTAGCCGCACCCTCATACTACTCCTCCTTTGTTCCGCGGGTGATGTGGAGGTAAACCCAGGCCCTGCATGTCCCCAGGCACCCTCATTTGTTGACTTCTGTGATCGAAAAGGCCTTGGTTTCATGCATGTCAACATCAGAAGCCTCCTCCCTAAGTTTGTTTTACTCACTGCTTTAGCACACTCTGCCAACCCTGATGTCCTTGCCGTGTCTGAATCCTGGCTTAGGAAGGCCACCAAAAATTCTGAGATTTCCATACCCAACTATAACATTTTCCATCAAGATAGAACTGCCAAAGGGGGAGGAGTTGCAGTCTACTGCAGATATATCTTGCAAAATAATGTCATACTTTCCATACCCAAACAGTTCGAACTTCTAATTTTAAAAATTACTCTCTCCAGAAATAAGTCTCTCACTGTTGCCGCCTAGTACAGACCCCCCTCAGCTCCCAGCTGTGCCCTGGACACCATTTGTGAATTGATCGCCCCCATCTAGCTTCAGAGCTTGTTCTGTTAGGTGACCTAAACTGGGATATGCTTAACACCTCGGCAGGCCTACAATCTAAGCTAGATGCCCTCAGTCTTACACAAATCATCAAGGAACCCACCAGGTACAACCCTAAATCTGTAAACAAGGACTGTTCTCCCTTCTACTACATGGCAAGCGATACCGGAGCACCAAGTCTAGGTCCAAGAGTCTTCTAAACAGCTTCTACCCTGAAACCGTAAGACTCCTAAACAGCTAATCAAATGGCTTCCCAGACTATTTGCATTGCCCCCCCCCCCTCCCCCTTTCTTCTCTGCTGCTACTTTCTGTTATTATCTATGCATAGTCACTTTAATAACTCTACCTACATGTACATATTACCTCGACACCGGTGCCACCGCACATTTACTCATTACCGGTACCCCCTGTATATAGCCCTGCTATTGTTATTTACTACGGCTCATTAATTATGTTACTTTATTTCTTATTTGTTTAGGTATTTTTCTTAACCTCATTGTTGGTTAAGGGCTTGTAGGTAAGCATTTCACTGTAAGGTCTACACCTGTTGTATTCGGCGCATGTGACAAATACAACTTGATTTGATTTAGAGACTGATTACCCAATTGCCGACGAATTCTCACAAGGCACCCCAATGGCCGTCACCGTACCTCTGTCTTTTCCTCACGCAAATGATTTGGACCTGGTCTCGGAGAAACAGCATATCCTTTGTGTCGGACTCATGAGGTGAGTAATTGAGGTGAGTAATCGCTGTTCTGATATCCAGAAGCTCTTTTCGATCATAAGAAACAGAAGCAGCAACATGTACAAAATAAGTGACAAACAATGCGAAATTGGTGGTGAGGTTGCTCGCTAGCACTCCTAGCAGCTAATGCTAACTAACTAGCTGGCTAGCATTTACTGATAGTGAAGTTGCTAGTTAGCAAGTTAGCATAAACTAGCGCTAACTAGGCTAGTCATTGTCTAAATGACAGGTAGAAACCCATTCATAACCATAAAGGAGTAACTAGCCCCCAGGGGTCAGTTACCCACACTCATCCAACATATTACTACTTTACAAAAATGTATCTACATTTTTCTCTCTAAACTAGTGGATTATTTATCTTAAGCCGTTCCTATTTGTATATTTAAAAAAGTATAGTTCTAACTCACAGAGGGACTTGCCTAGTTAAATAAAATAAATAAAAACAATGTGTTGAGCAAGAGCAGCGGCAGCCAGGAAAGTGTTTGGAAAATAATTTGGTGACATCTTGTGGTCTTAATGTGAATTACAAGGGGTGGGGCAGTTAGCTCCAGGGGGCAAGACACCCCCTGGTACCCAATTTTTAATAAAGGTTTTAACACTGATGACAATTTCCATTACAGCATATAAAAAAATCATAATAAATAAATTAACAGAATCACAACGAAGATAAAGCAAATGTAGTGGGAAAAACCTTTGAAGAAGTGTAATGACATCGTGTGGCCATTTTACATAATTGCATAATTACAGTCTCAAACGGGGCAGGCCCTCGAGAGCTTTTAGGGTCCCTGAAAAAGCTGAGATAAATATCAGATTGAAAATAACAGCATGAGCCTTAAAATATCAACTACACATTTGAGTCAAGGGAACACACCCCCACACACATTGGAATCAAGGCCAAGGGAAAGACGCAGTGTTTATAAATCTATCAATGATAGGTATGGGACCTGGGTATGATGGGATACACATCACTGGAAAGAAGCGGGAGTTTGAGTTTTCCTTTCCAAGCGTAGATCACATTCCCTTTCCATTCTGAGGCGACTGTTGAGGGGTTTCCACTAGATAGCACAATCACAAAGTATATATCTGGCTATAAGTCTGTAGTTTGTTTATACCGTAAAAATCCCTGAAAACTAAAATAAGCCTTAATTTATGTTTAGGCATACGTTTAGCAGTGGGGTTAAAGTTAGGTTTAAAATCACATTTTATTCAGAAGAGACATTTTTGAAATAGGCGGGGTGGTAACTAGTGACGACCCTATTGAGAGGGAGGCTACAGCTAAAGAGAGGACAAAGTCAAACAACACAGAGTCAATAGGCTCAGTCAGTAGTCTGCTCACTTCACTACAAGCCTGCTGCAGACATAAACAAGGTAAGACATTCAGGGTACCGGTATTATAGTTTCTAGATAGTTTATACGTCTTTATATATTTGTTTGTATTGTAGCAACCCTCTAGGACTATCATGCAGGGCCTCATATGGGCAAAGGAGTTGCACCTAGTTCAGCTCTGATAGGCCACTAGATTTGGGGGTTGAGGAGGTTAGAAAAATGGGAGATAAGAGGATTTAACTCAACCCCATACCCATAGTGCACTATCGCAGAAGTCTCTCATCAAGTTGGTTTCTTTCCACCACTGGTGGCCAAACATAAAGGTCCTGAAGAGCAGCTGATTATTAGAGAAGGTTTGGAGCAAAAGCCTGCACACCCAGTAACTCTAAAGAAGGAGGGTTTGCCAATGATATGACTTAGACATAAATATGCCTGGTTAGTTCAACCGTTTCAGCTTACATTTCCCTTTTGACCCTGGAAAGAGGAATCCTTATCTGCTCAATGGTTGGCCCTTCCCTCGCTATGGCCTCACGCTGCTGCACTTGTTCGCTCACAATATCACCTTCGACAACAATGGCAACATCAGTAGTCCCCCCCCCCCTTTGAACCAAACAGGGACTACAGAGACTACAAACAGAGACTACAGCTTTCATCACCATTACAACGATGAACTTTTGTTACCTTATCCGGACGGGGATGAATACTACACACTGGGAAATCTCAACCACAGTGACAACCACATCAACGCACTTCCTGCTTATGTCACTAAAAGCTTCCACAACTCCCTGGATTCTAGGGACAACACCACCTATAATGTCATGTTTTGTCTTATATTGTCTTGTCATTATGCTTTCCCTTCTGTTCGTTTCCCCCTGCTGGTCTTATTAGGTTCGTTCCCTTTTTCTATCCCTCTCTCTCTCCCTCCCTCTCTCTCCTCTCTCTATTGTTCCGTTCCTGCTCCTAGCTGTTCCTCATTCTCCTACTCACTCATTTAGTCTTTCCACACCTGTTCCCTATCTTGCCCTCTGATTAGAGTCCCTATTTCTCCCCTTGTCTTCAGTTTCTGTCCTGTCGGATCCTTGTATATTGTTCGCCATGCTGTGTCTTCGTCTCGCCCTGTCGTGTCTTGTTTCCCTCAGATGCTGCGTGTGAGCAGGTGTCTGAGTCTGCTTCGGTCGGTGCCTTCCCGAGGCAACCTACAGTTTATGGTCGAGTCTCCAGTCTGTCCTCGTCACTACGAGTGGAATTAGTTTTTTATGTTTAGTTTTCTGCTCCGATTTGTCTAGGAGTATTGCCTATTTCCTTTACTGGAATAAAGACTCTGTTTTCGCCAAGTCGCTTTTGCGTCCTCATTCACCTGCATAACAGAAGGATCCGACCCAGAATGGACCCAGCGACTATGGATTCTCTATACTCTACTCTCGAGTTCCAGGGAGCGATGCTCGGCAGACACGAGCAGGAATTGTCTGCTGCTCGGCATGCCGTTGAGACCCTGGCCGCTCAGGTCTCCGACCTCTCAGGACAGTATCAGAGTCTTCGTCTCGTGCCACCAGCTACTTCCTGGTCTTCCGAGTCTCCGGAACCTAGGGTTAATAACCCACCATGTTACTCTGGGCAGCCCACTGAGTGCCGCTCCTTTCTCACCCAGTGTGATATAGTGTTCTCTCTCCAACCCAACACATACTCAAGAGAGAGAGCTCGGATTGCCTACGTCATATCACTCCTTACTGGTCGGGCTCGGCAGTGGGGCACAGCTATCTGGGAGGCAAGCGCTGAGTGTACTAACGATTATCTGAACTTTAAAGAGGAGATGATAAGGGTTTTTGATCGTTCAGTTTTTGGGAAAGAAGCTTCCTGGTCCCTGTCTTCCCTATGTCAAGGTAATCGATCCATAACGGATTACTCTATAGAGTTTCGCACCCTTGCTGCCTCCAGTAACTGGAACGAGCAGGCGTTGCTCGCTCGTTTTCTGGAGGGACTCCACGCTAAGGTTAAGGATGAGATTCTCTCTCGGGAGGTTCCATCCAGCGTGGATTCTTTGATTGAACTCGCTATTCGCATTGAACGACGGGTAGATCTTCGTCACCGAGCTCATAGAAAAGAGCTCGCGTTAACTGTGTCTCCCCTCTCTCCGACACTACCATCTTTCCCCACTGACTCAGGTGTTGAGCCCATGCAGCTGGGGGGTATTCGCATTTCGACTAAGGACAGGGAACGGAGAATCACCAACCGCCTCTGTCTCTATTGCGGTTCCGCTGGTCATTTTGTCATTTCATGTCCAGTTAAAGGCCAGAGCTCATCAGTAAGCGGAGGGCGACTGATAAGCGCTACTAGACGGTCCTCTCCGTCAAGTACCTGTACTACCTTACCGGTCCATCTACGCTGGACCGGATCGGCAGCTTCCTGCAGTGCATTAATAGACTCTGGGGCGGAGGGCTGTTTTATGGACGAAGCCTGGGCTCGGGAACATGACATTCCTCTCAGATAGTTAGAGGAGCCCACGGTCATGTTCGCCTTGGATGGTAGTCCACTCCCCAGTATATTATGTGAAACCCTACCTTTAACCCTCACTGTATCTGGTAACCATAGTGAGACCATTTCTTTTTTGATTTTTTGTTCACCTTTTACACCTGTTGTTTTGGGTCATCCCTGGCTAGTTTGTCATAATCCTTCTTTTGATTGGTCTAGTAATTCTATCCTTTCCTGGAACGTTTCTTGTCATGTGAAGTGTTTAATGTCTGCTATTCCTCCTGTTTGTTCTGTCCCCTCTTCTCAGGAGGAACCTGGTGATTTGACAGGAGTGCCGGAGGAATATCATGATCTGCGCTCGGTCTTCAGTCGGTCCAGAGCCAACTCCCTTCCTCTTCACCGGTCGTATGATAGTTGTTCTGATCTCCTCAAGAAGCGTTTTGCATCCGCTCCTATCCTTGTTGCACCTGACGTCACTAAACAGTTTATTGTTGAGGTTGACGCGTCGGGGGTGGGCGTGGGAGCCATTCTGTCCCAGCGCTCCGATACTGACGATGGGGTCCACCCTTGTGCGTATTTTTCTCATCGCCTGTCACCGTCGGAACGTAACTATGATGTGGCTAACCGCGAACTGCTCGCCATCCGTTTAGCCCTAGGCAAATGGCGACAGTGGTTGGAGGGGGCGACCGTTCCTTTTGTCGTTTGGACTGACCAAAGGAACCTTGAGTACATCCGTTCTGCCAAACGACTGAATACGCGTCATGCTCGTTGGGCGTTGTTTTTCGCTCGTTTCGAGTTCGTTATTTCTTATTGCCCGGGTACTAAGAACACCAAGCCTCATGCTTTATCCCGTCTCTTTAGTTCTTCTGTGGCTTCTACCGATCCCGAGGGGATCCTTCCTGTTGGGCGTGTTGTCGGGTTGACAGTCTGGGGAATTGAAAGACAGGTTAAGCAAGCACTCACGCACACTGCGTCGCCGCGCGCTTGTCCTAGTAACCTTCTTTTCGTTCCTGTTTCTACTCGTCTGGCTGTTCTTCAGTGGGCTCACTCTGCCAAGTTAGCTGGCCATCCCGGCGTTCGAGGTACTCTTGCTTCTATTCGCCAGCGCTTTTGGTGGCCTACTCAGGAGCGTGACACGCGCCGTTTCGTGGCTGCGTGTTCGGACTGCGCGCAGAATAAGTCTGGTAATTTTTTTCCTGTTTCTGCTCCTGGTCTTGCTGGGTCTCAGTCTGTTCCCTGCCATCGCATCTCTCCTGTTCTTGTTCCTGCCCTTGCTGTGTCTCAGTCTGTCCCTAGTTGTTACTCTCCTGGCCTGTTTGGTCCTGTTTGCTCTAAAGCTTTCAGTTCTCTACCCGTGTCTCATTTTTTTTTTTGAGTCGTACCCTAGTTTCCCTTTTTATCGTTTTTCGTTACGGTCCTGAGGAGAGGAGTTGGGTTCTTTCTCGGGACGTGCTGGACCGTTTGTGATCTATGATTTCCTCCGTTGCCGCCAGTGTTCCTCCTCGAGTGCGCCAGGAGGCGCTCGGTGAGTGGGGGGGTACTGTCATGTTTTGTCTTATATTGTCTTGTCATTATGCTTTCCCTTCTGTTCGTTTCCCCCTACTGGTCTTATTAGGTTCGTTCCCTTTTTCTATCCCTCTCTCTCTCCCTCCCTCTCTCTCCTCTCTCTATCGTTCCGTTCCTGCTCCCAGCTGTTCCTCATTCTCCTACTCACTCATTTAGTCTTTCCACACCTGTTCCCTATCTTGCCCTCTGATTAGAGTCCCTATTTCTCCCCTTGTCTTCCGTTTCTGTCCTGTCGGATCCTTGTATATTGTTCGCCATGCTGTGTCTTCGTCTCGCCCTGTCGTGTCTTGTTTCCCTCAGATGCTGCGTGTGAGCAGGTGTCTGAGTCTGCTTCGGTCGGTGCCTTCCCGAGGCAACCTACAGTTTATGGTCGAGTCTCCAGTCTGTCCTCGTCACTACGAGTGGAATTAGTTTTTTATGTTTAGTTTTCTGCTCCGATTTGTCTAGGAGTATTGCCTATTTCCTTTACTGGAATAAAGACTCTGTTTTCGCCAAGTCGCTTTTGGGTCCTCATTCACCTGCATAACATATAAGGTCACACACAACCCCCTCAGAGAGATCCAAAGATTCTGGGTGCTCCCTGGAATGACGCCAGGTGAATTCTGAAGTAGCTATAAAAGAGATGTGTGTCAGCTGGGGTGCCTCAGCAGGGATAGCACTGCTGCTGATTTTTTTATTCGGTGGAGAGGATTTCATTCGTCCGTACGGTGGACTGCAGGGTGCTGAGGTAATGAGCAACAACACTGTCAGGATGAATCTGGAAATAAAGAGCACACAGAGAGGGAGAGCCCAGATCAGATGGACGGACATCCCCAGAAGGCTACTGGACTAGTGGTGCTTCATAAGATCAGGAGAGGCTGTACAACACCGTGGTCAGGGGCGAGGCCCCTGGGAGCTACAACACCTCAGTGCTCCTGAATCCCGGCCGGCAGGCCAGGCTGCACCAGGAGAACTCTCATTGGTTCTGGTGGTCCTGATATGGAGGGGTCCTGAGTGTCACAACGCCAGTGGGAAGGATCCCCTTTATTTATCACCTTGTGAAGCCAGTCTGCAGCTGGGTTAAAGATGAAAAGGCCTGCGCTCGACTTTACATCAGGAAGTACAGACTATAGACCTTATTTAAAGCTTTGGGCCGGCAGGTAGCCTAGCAGTTAAGAGTTGGACCAGCAACCGAAAGGTTGAATCCCTGAGCCGACTCGGTGAAGAATATGTCGATCTGCCCTTGAGCAAGGCACTTAACCTTAATTGCTACTGTATGTTGCTCTGGATAAGAGCGTCTGCTAAATTACTAAAATGTAAAATGTTGTAAAAAGGTCTAGTCTAGGGGTATAACGGGTGTTCGGCACAGAAAGGAAATCATGTTCATTACAACATACAGTAGTAGTTGTAGTAGACTACAATCAACTCAAATCACCAGCACATATGGAAAGTATTCAGACCCCTTGACTTTTTTCACATTTTTTCACATTACAGCATTTGAATGAAATATTTTTTTCTCCTCATCAATCTACACACAATACGGGTTCAATTCCGGGCTCTGGCTGTGCCACTCAAGGATATTCAGAGACTGTGTGCCTAGGGTCGCTGTTCTGTTGGAAGGTGAACCTTCACCCCAGTCTGAGGTTCTGAGTGCTCTGGAGCAGGTTTTTATCAAGGATCTCGCTGTACTTTGCGCCGTTCATCTTTCCCTCAATCCTGACTAGTCTCCCAGTCCCTGCCACTGAAAAACATCCCCACAGCATGATGCTGCCACCACCATGTTTCACCGTAGGGATGGTGCCATGTTTCCTCCAGATGTGATGCTTGGCATTCAAGCCAAAGAGTTGCATCTTGGTTTCATCAGATCAGAGAATCTTGTTTCTCTACCATAAAGGCCTGATTTGTGGAATGCTGCAGAGATGGTTGTCATTCTGGAAGGTTCTCCCATTTCCACAGAGGAACTCTGGAGCTTTGTCAGAGTGGCCATCGGGTTCTTGGTCACCTCCCTGACCAAGGCCCTTCTCCCCCGATTGCTGTTTGACCGGGCAGCCAGCTCTAGGAAGAGTCTTGGTGGTTCCAAACTTCTTAATTTTAAGAATGATGGAGGCCACAGTTCTAGGGGACCTTCAATTCTGCAGAAATGTTTTGGTACCCTTCCCTAGATCTGTGCCGCGACACAACAATTCCTTCGACCTCATATCTTGTTTTTTGCTCCGACATGCACTGCCAACTGTGTGCCTTTCCAAGTCATGTCCAATAAATTGAATTTACCACAGCTGGACTGCAATCAAGTCGTAGAAACATCTCAAGGATGATCAGTGGAAACAGGATGCATGTGAGACCAATTTCAAGCCTCATAACAAAGGGTCTGAATACTTATGTAAATAAGGTATTTCTGTTTTTTATTTGTAATAGATTTGCAAATTGATAAAAAACCTGTTTTCACTTTGTCATTATGTGGTATTGTGTGTAGATTGATGAGGATAATTGAACAATTTTGTTTTTAAATAAGGCTGCAACGTAACAAAATGTGACAAAAGTAAAGAGGTCTGAATACTTTCCGAAGGCCCTGTAGGCCTGCTCACCTTCAGCTTATATTCAGTGACAGTCATTCTATTTGAAAGTTATTTTTCAGAAAGACAAGAATGTTCACATTTTCTGCTAAGAGGGCAGATCCGTTAGCCGGAAGTGTTTCCACTAGGATTTCTTCCAGTAGAGGGAGAGTAAGAGATTGTGCAGACCATAGATATTATTTACAGCTAAAAAAAAGTGTAGTGTAGGTACTAGGTAGCCATAAAAACTTTTTATATATTTTTTTAAATCAGGGCATAGAACAATGTCAGCATCATGCTGTTTTCAGTGGCAGGGACTGGGAGACTAGTCAGGATTGAGGGAATGATGAACGGCGCAAAGTACAGCGATTAAACGCCACCTGTCCCTTTCAATAGCCAGGCATCAGCACACATTTCAGCAAATGTGTCTCTAAATGAATTGTTATCGAATTGTTATCGGCATACGCTCTCCATGGTGCTGAACCGCAAAATCGGCCGTGTATGACAGGCAGTCTAGTCTTTGCAAGTCTGATCTGCGAAGGATTTGTTATTCTAATGTTTACATGGGTCATACTGGTCACGATAAACAGTGTCTTTTCAACATTTTATTGAGCAAAAATAGATGCCTGTCTGTAATAAGCACTGGTTGTGTTCAGCGATTGAAGCAAATAAAAGCCTGGGCTATTAATTGCAGCAGAGGTCCTGTCCTACCTGGGAGACCACAGAGAGCCACCCGTCTGGGTTGGCCACGTTAGCGGACGGCTTGAGGATGGCGGTGTGGAGGGCTGCAACGGCGCCCACATAGTGAGGGAAGCCCCTGCGAGACAGGAAGTGACGCGCAGTCTTCCACTTCCTGTACGTTGGGGAGCATAGGTAGACAGGCCGGAGTAGTGTGACGATGGCATGACACACGTCCCTCACACACTTACACACCGTGGAGCTGCCCACGCCAAACAGCCCACTGATGGTGCAGCACTCAATGTTGGACTCCAGCCGCCACAGGGCAACCGCCACACTCTTCTCCAGCGGAAGCGCCTGGCGGAAGTGGGTGTCCTGACGAGCCAGGCGAGGTTTCAGCTTGCCACACAGGAAGAAGAAGGTCTCCCGGCTCATGCGGAACTTATCCAGCCAATCAGAGGGCTGGAACTCATTCATTACTTCCCGCTCCCACCAATCAGTGCACTCCGTGCTGGTCCAGGGTCGGGTACGGATGTCACAGTTGCAGTGCAAGTCTTGAGCTGTCAGCATCTGGAGAGAGAACGAGGGAGAGACAGAGAGGGGGGGTCTTTGTTTTCACCAGTGATACAGAATAGTATTAAAAAGTTTAAGCCCTAAAAAATAAATGTGGTGGTTTGAGCCCATAGTTTTGATGTCTTCACTATTATTCTACAATGTAGAAAATAGTTTTAAAAAATAGAAAAACCCTTTATTAATGAGTAGGTGTGTCCAAACTTTTGACTGGTACTGCATATGTATATATTTGTTTTTTTGTTGCCTGTTTTGCATGTTATTTTGGCATTAATCAGTTTGCAAACAATGTAAAAAAATAATAATAATAATTGTGTTAATAAAGCCACATTCAAATCAAAATGCAGGTGTTTCAGCCTAGCACAGTGCTTTCTGTGGTGGTGGGGCAGCCAGCGGAAAATACGGAGCGTAAGGGTTGGAAATGTTCTCTACTTGCGCCGTGATTGGCTCAGTGTTCTGTCACTCATGGGGACACTATGTTACCCCAGAATCTACGGGGAGAGCTCGAAAATTCAAGCCCGTTGGGTGCTGCCATTTAGATTTCCCATCCAAGCAGGATCAAGGTCATTGGCCACAGATAAAATGACAACAAATCACGTTATATCTACCATAGCTTTGATTGGACTGATCATGTCAACATCATACTTTCAAAATCTTAGCTTGCAGTCATCATCATGAATCAAGTCGACATTCTACTGGCAAATCCTTTTCAAACCTTGTCATATGAAGAGAAATTAAAGACAAAACGTATCGGTGCTCATCAGCCATTGGACATAAATATTACACAACAAGTGGGAAATCACAAAGTGAACAATGAGTGGTTTAGAAGGAATCAGTGGCGGCTAACTGAAAGCTTTTCAAACCAATCACTAGCCTGCTATTCAGTGGAGAAGGAGTGTGGTCTGGGTTCAAGGGTCTCTTTTCCAAGCTTAAAAGGATAAACATTCACTCGCAACACACCATGGGTGTCATGTATTGTCATGTCTTGTCCCTGTGCTTTCTCTTCTCTTCGTTTCCCCCTGCTGGTCGTATTAGGTTACTTTCTCTCACTCTATCTCTCTCTATCTCTCTCTCTCTATCGTTCCGCGTATTTTTCTCATCGCCTGTCGCCGTCGGAACGTAACTATGATGTGGGAAACCGCGAACTGCTCGCCATTCGCTTAGCCCTAGGCGAATGGCGACAGTGGTTGGAGGGGGCGACCGTTCCTTTTGTCGTTTGGACTGACCATAAGAACCTTGAGTACATCCGTTCTGCCAAACGACTCAATGCGCGTCAGGCTCGTTGGGCATTGTTTTTCGCTCGTTTCGAGTTCGTTATTTCTTATCGTCCGGGCTCTAAGAACACCAAGCCTGATGCTTTATCCCGTCTCTTCAGTTCTTCAGTAGCCTCCACCGACCCCGAGGGGATTCTCCCTGAGGGGCGTGTTGTCGGGTTGACTGTCTGGGGAATTGAGAGGCAGGTAAAGCAAGCACTCACTCACACTCCGCGCGCTTGTCTTAGGAACCTTCTTTTCGTTCCCGTTTCTACTTGTCTGGCCGTTCTTCAGTGGGCTCACTCTGCCAAGTTAGCCGGCCACCCCGGCGTTCGGGGTACGCTTGCTTCTATTCGCCAGCGTTTTTGGTGGCCCACTCAGGAGCGTGACACGCGTCGTTTCGTGGCTGCTTGTTCGGACTGCGCGCAGACTAAGTCCGGTAACTCTCCTCCTGCCGGTCGTCTCAGACCGCTTTCCATTCCCTCTCGACCGTGGTCTCACATCGCCTTAGACTTTATTACTGGTCTGCCTTCGTCAGCGGGGAAGACTGTTATTCTAACGGTTGTCGATAGGTTCTCTAAGGCGGCTCATTTTATTCCCCTCGCTAAGCTTCCTTCTGCTAAAGAGACTGCACAAATCATCATTGAGAATGTGTTCAGAATTCATGGCCTTCCGTCAGACGCCGTTTCGGACAGGGGTCCGCAATTCACGTCTCAATTTTGGAGGGAGTTTTGTCGTTTGATTGGGGCCTCCGTCAGTCTCTCTTCCGGTTTTCATCCCCAGTCTAACGGTCAAGCAGAACAGGCCAATCAGACTATTGGTCGCATCTTACGCAGTCTTTCCTTTCGAAACCCTGCGTCTTGGGCAGAACAGCTCCCCTGGGCAGAATACGCTCACAACTCGCTTCCTTCGTCTGCGACCGGGCTATCTCCTTTTCAGAGTAGCCTCGGGTACCAGCCTCCTCTGTTCTCGTCCCAGCTCGCCGAGTCCAGCGTCCCCTCCGCTCAGGCTTTTGTCCAACGTTGTGAGCGCACCTGGAAGAGGGTCAGGTCTGCACTTTGCCGTTATAGGGCGCAGACTGTGAGAGCCGCTAATAAGCGTAGGACTAAGAGTCCTAGGTATTGTTGCGGTCAGAGAGTATGGCTCTCCACTCGTAACCTTCCCCTTATGACAGCTTCCCCCGCGGTTCATTGGTCCGTTCCGTATTTCTCAGGTCGTTAATCCTGTCGCTGTGCGACTTCTTCTTCCGCGACATCTTCGTTGCGTCCACCCGGTCTTCCATGTCTCCTGTGTCAAGCCTTTTCTTCGCGCCCCCGTTCGTCTCCCCCTCCCCCCGTCCTTGTCGAGGGCGCACCTATCTACAGGGTCCGGAAGATTATGCACATGCGTCCTCGGGGCCGTGGTCATCAGTACCTAGTGGATTGGGAGGGGTACGGTCCTGAGGAAAGGAGTTGGGTTCCATCTCGGGACGTGCTGGACCGTTCGCTGATCGATGATTTCCTCCGTTGCCGCCAGGTTTCCTCCTCGAGTGCGCCAGGAGGCGCTCGGTGAGTGGGGGGGTACTGTCATGTATTGTCATGTCTTGTCCCTGTGCTTTCTCTTCTCTTCGTTTCCCCCTGCTGGTCGTATTAGGTTACTTTCTCTCTCTCTCTATCTCTCTCTCTCTCTCTCTCTCTCTCTCTCTCTCTCTCTCTCTCTCTCTCTCTCTCTCTCTCTCTCTCTCTCTCTATCGTTCCGTTCCTGCCCCCAGCTGTTCCTCATTCTCCTAACGACCTCGTTTACTCTCTCACACCTGTCCCCTCTTTTGCCCGCTGACTAAGTCTCTATTTCTCTCTCTGTTTCTGCTTCTGTCCTTGTCGGATTCTTGTTTGCTTTGCCCTTGTTCCGTCCTGTTGTAATCTGCCTCTTCATCAGATACTGCGTGTGAGCAGGTGTCTCTATCCTCTACGGCCCGCGCCTACCCGAAGGGACCTGCAGTCTGTTGCCGCTAGCCCTGCAATTCTCCTCAACTACTAGAAGGGGGACTCTCCTGTTAAGCTAGAGGATTAATGTTTTCCCTGTTTGGACATCTCCTGTAAAGATTGAGGATTTATGTTTTCCCTGTTTGGACATTAAAAGACTCTGTTTCTGTTATATCGCTTTTGGGTCCTCACTCACCTGCATAACAATGGGCCAGAAAAGGTTGAATACATTGGCCATGCTGTCAATTCAGGATGACTTCTGCTGCATCAAAACAACTGGAAACTCGGAACTGGGAAATCTCAGACTTCAGTGAGATCAAGACAACTGGGAACTCTGAAAAAAAACTAGCTCCACCTGGGAAAATACGGTTTGACCTCAGGATTCCAAGTCGGGAACTCAGGCCTCTTTCTAGAGTTCTGACCTATAGATCACTGACTTCATGATTCAACCTTGTTTTTTATGTATACTGTAGCTAAGAAAGAAATACTAAGTAAGTTGTTAGTAGCCCATGTGCCTCACCCTAATAATTTGGTCCCTTTCCCCCTCATAACTTAGCCTACTGTTCTGACTTTGTGGTGCACATGTAGCCTATAGCATGTTATAGAGAAATGCAATCATTGAATATTGTAAGAGCTTTCATTGTCTGCTTATATGCCCCTTTTATTTATGCTACATTCTGACTTGGTGTACAGGGAGAATACTGTAAGAATTGCCCATGTTCTGAATTCTGTCGCTGTACATTTCAAAAGCGCAGAACAAATAGTTATGTTGGCTGTCCTAGCTCGCTCATTAATGTCTTCGAAATTACAGGTAGCCTCTTATCTGCTCTTCGTTCCCTTATGCCATAGTTTGTACATCTCAATTGTCAGTAGAAACCACATTTTGTTTAAGCAAGTCAGCCATATCAGCTATATTTAATGAGGCTGAATGAACTGTTTCACTGTCAGACAAGACTCGCTGATAGCCAGTTCTAGCAGTGGTAAGCATTCACTCCATGGTGCTGAAAAGAAAGCTTTGCTGTTGAGACATCTTTATGTACAGTGCCTTCAGAAAGTATTCAGACCCCTTCACTTTTTCCACATTTTGTTACGTTACCTAATTCAAAAATGTATTAAATAAATACAAAATGAGAGACATGGTCTCTCCTATCATTGCTATGCAGACGACACACAATTAATCTTCTCCTTTCCCCCTTCTGATGACCAGGTGGTGAATCACATCTCTGCATGTCTGGCAGACATATCAGTGTGGATGACGGATCACCACCTCAAGCTGAACCTCGGCAAGACGGAGCTGCTCTTCCTCCCGGGGAAGGACTGCCCGTTCCATGATCTCGCCATCACGGTTGACAACTCCATTGTGTCCTCCTCCCAGAGCGCTAAGAACCTTGGCGTGATCCTGGACGACACCCTGTCGTTCTCAACTAACATCAAGGCGGTGGCCCGTTCCTGTAGGTTCATGCTCTACAACATCCGCAGAGTACGACCCTGCCTCACACAGGAAGCGGCGCAGGTCCTAATCCAGGCACTTGTCATCTCCCGTCTGGATTACTGCAACTCGCTGTTGGCTGGGCTCCCTGCCTGTGCCATTAAACCCCTACAACTCATCCAGAACGCCGCAGCCCGTCTGGTGTTCAACCTTCCCAAGTTCTCTCACGTCACCCCGCTCCTCCGCTCTCTCCACTGGCTTCCAGTTGAAGCTCGCATCCGCTACAAGACCATGGTGCTTGCCTACGGAGCTGTGAGGGGAACGGCACCTCAGTACCTCCAGGCTCTGATCAGGCCCTACACCCAAACAAGGGCACTGCGTTCATCCACCTCTGGCCTTCTCGCCTCCCTACCACTGAGGAAGTACAGTTCCCGCTCAGCCCAGTCAAAACTGTTCGCTGCTCTGGCCCCCCAATGGTGGAACAAACTCCCTCACGACGCCAGGACAGCGGAGTCAATCACCACCTTCCGGAGACACCTGAAACCCCACCTCTTTAAGGAATACCTAGGATAGGATAAGTAATCCTTCTCACCCCCCCCTTTAAGATTTAGATGCACTATTGTAAAGTGACTGTTCTACTGGATGTCATAAGGTGAATGCACCAATTTGTAAATCGCTCTGGATAAGAGCGTCTGCTAAATGACTTAAATGTAAAAATGTAAATGTAAAAGTTTTCAGCAATCTACACACAAAACCCCATAATGACACCAAAGAGTAAAGATATGATCAAACATGTCCAATTGTACAATGTACAATAACGGAAAAGGAGGCATTCAAATTGCATCCATTAAAAAAACAACTTTAAAAAACAAGAGATGTACATTGCTGAATTGTGTCAAAAACAGATACTGTATTTAAAACAAATAGCAGTTTGGGTGGGTTTCTGTACATATAGACGACCGTGTTGCAGGGTCTGCAGACTTAAGAAATCACTAAATATTCTGAGACACAGTGGTGTGGGCTAACTGAAGCCAGCAGTGTCCTGGCGGGTAGGTCACTGCAATTGGAAGGTAAAATGTTCTTAGAAATTTGGTTCTGATGTTTGTCACTCCACACATCTGGTTCTAACTGATGCTTTCCCTCCACACTGGGGCACTATCAAGTTGTCACCTTCTTGCTCCATCTACAGTATAGTAAAAAGAGATGATTTCATTTTCAAATATATACAAACTTGTGGCCCGCTGAGTTCAGGCCTTGACTCCTTAACTCATGTATTCATAACATATTCATGTTGTGATGTGTGAACACATTTAAAAGAAATGATGACACAATGAGAGTTTTCTATTTGTTGTGAAAGTATCATGTCTTCTCAATTTTACTTTGAAAGAGAAGCAACGTTTCTCCCCTGTGTGAACAGTCTGGTATTTTAAATGACTCCGGTTGGCAAAGCATTAATTGCATATTGGACACCAATATAATTTCTTCCCCGTGTGTATGGTCGTATTCATTCTACGGCCCTGTGACCGAGTGAAGCGTTTTCCACAGTCTATGCAGCGATAAGGTTTCTCCAATCTGTGAGATGTCATGTGCGTGGTTAGGTTTAGTATCATGTTGAAGCATTTGCCACAGTCTTTGCAGCAATATAATTGATCTCTTGTATGTATCTCTGTATGTTTCGCCAAGTCTTCCTTTGTTTTGAAACATTTGCCACAGACTTTACCGTCATTTGGTTTCCTTGAGTGCACACTTGAATGTCAGGTCAAGCATACCTTCGTTCTGTAGCATTTGCCACATTCTTTGCAAGGATGCGGTCTTTCATCTATGTGACCGGTTTAATCTTATTTGAAATGACTTTCCTAATTCCCACCTGCACGTGAATGTGGCATAAGTCGTTCAGTGACAAACACATCAAGAGCTGTAATTTGGTCACTCGGGTCTATGGCCACAAAGTCATAAACCCTGCCCATTTCTACAATTTATCTTCTTAAAATTTGATTTTAAAACCGAACTCTAACCTTTTTTTGTACCTTTATTTTATCATACTGAGACCAAGGTCTCCTACAGATGAGCCCCGAATGACATAAAATGCAAGCAGAAAGCAAAACACGATCATAAGAAACACATTCATCAGTAATAAGGTGCTCAATCAGATTTCTCAATTCCCCTAGAGCAGGTATTCCCAAACTGGGGTACGTGCAATGCCGTCGGGGGTACGCCAAATAATAATGTGATTCACATTTTCAAACAACCGAGGTTTCAAGTTGGCATACCCCTGATGGCATTGCATGTACCCCAGTTTGGGGAAGGTGAACGGAAAGGCACTGGAGTAACGAAGCGCACTTGCTGTCTGCCTGGCTGGTTCCCCTCGCTCCACTGGGATTATCTGCTTCAAACCATATTACAGGGCCTGAGTCACTGGCTTTCTGGTGCTCTTCCATGCCACCCCTAGGAGGGGTGCGTCACTTGAGTGGGTTGAGTGGGTTCACTGATGTGATCTTTCTGTCCGGGTTGGCGCCCCCCATTGGGTTGTGCTGTGGGGGAGAACTTAGTGGGCTATACTCGGCCTTGTCTCAGGATGGTAGGTTGGTGGTTGGAGATATCCCTCTAGTGGTGTGGGGGCTATGCTTTGGCAAAGTGGGTGGCGTTATATCCTGCCTGTTTGGCTCTGTCTGGGTGCATCGTCGGACAGGGCCACAGTGTCTCCCGACCCCTCCTGTCTCAGACTCCAGTATTTATGCTGCATTAGTTTATATGTCGGGGGCTAGGGTCAGTCTGTTATATCTGGAGTATTTCTCCTGTCTTAACTGGTGTCCTTCTCTCTCTCCATCTCTCTTTCTTCTCTTGGACAACCTGAGCCCTAGGACCATGCCTCAGGACTACCTGGCCTGATGACTCCTTGCTGTCCCCAGTCCACCTGGTCGTGCTGCTGCTCCAGTTTCAACTGTTCTGCCTGCGGCTATGGAACCCTTACCTGTTCACCAGACGTGCTACCTGTTCCAGACCTGCTGTTTTCAACTCTCTAGAGACAGCAGGAGCGGTAGAGATACTGTGAATGATCGGCTATGAAAAGCCAACTGACATTTACTCCTGAGGTGCTGACCTGTTGCACCCTCTACAACCACTGTGATTGTTATTATTTGACCCTGCTGGTCATCTATGAACATTTGAACATCTTGGCCATGTTCTGTTATAATCTCCACCTGGCACAGCCAGAAGAGGACTGGTCACCCCTCACAGCCTGGTTCCTCTCTAGGTTTCATCCTAGGTTCTGGCCCTACAAGGGAGTTTTTCCTAGCCACCTGCATTGCTTGCTGTTTGGGGTTTTAGGCTGGGTTTCTGTACAGCACTTTGTGACATCGGCTGATGTAAGAAGGGCTTCATAAATACATTTGATTGATTAATTGATCTTGCTGCCAAGGGAACGCCTGTCAGCTTGGAAGACATTTTGGACACTACAGTAAAAATGGTTAACGTTGTTAAAGCAAGCGAGGCCCCTGAACTCTCTTGTATTTTCTGCATTATGCAATGATATGGGCAGCGGCCATGTAACGCTTTTACAACATACAGAAGTGCTCTGGTTATCAAGGGATAAAGTATTGACACATTTTTTAAAATTGAGAGACGAGCTTCAAGTTTTCTTTACTGAGCCTAATTTTCACTTGTCTGACCGCTTGCATGATGACTAGTTTCTCACACGACTGGCCTATTTAGGTGATGTTTTTTCTCGCCTGAATGATCTGAATCTAGGATTACAGGGACTCTCTGCAACTATATTCAATGTACGGGACTAAATTGAGGCTATGATTAAGAAGTCGGAGCTCTTCTCTGTCTGCAAGGACAACACATAGGTCTTTACATCACTGTATGATTTTTTTGAAGCACCTGAGTGAGTTGAAAACGGACGGCACGACAACTGGATTCGTTATCCCTTTCATGCCCTGCCTCCAGTCCACTTACCGATATCTGAACAAGAGAGCCTCATCGAAATGGCAACAAGTGGTTCTGTGATAATGGAATTTAATCAGAAGCCACTGCCATATTTCTGGATTGGGCTGCGCTCAGAGTATCCTGCCTTGTCAAATCGCGCTGTTAAGACACTGATGCCCTTTGCAACCACATACCTATGTGAGAGCAGATTCTCGGCCCTCACTAGCATGAAAACTAAATACAGGCACAGACTGTTTGTGGAAAATGATTTAAGACTGAGATTATCTCCAATACAACCCAACATTGCAGAGTTATGTGCATCCTTTCATGCACACCCTTCTCATTAACCTGTGAGTTATTCACAATTTTCAATTAATAAATAATGTTTTATATGTAAGATTGTTAAATAAAGAGCAAAATTATTAATTATTATTATTACATTATTTGTGCCATAGTCCTATAAGAGTTCTTTGTCACTTCCCACGAGCAGGTTGTGACAAAAACTCACACTCATTCTTATGTTTAATAAATGTATCGTATAGTTTGTGTGTGTGTGTGGCAGGCTTACAATGATGGCAACAACAAAAAACCATTTGAGAGTGGGTTGACCCTGGTGCTAGAGGGGGTACAAAGCTGGAGGTTGAATGCTTGAAGGGGTACGGGACTATACAAAGTTTGGGATCCACAGGTGTAAATTAATGTAATACTGAAGCACGGAATAATGCAGACGCAATACACAAGGAGTTTGAGGAACTTATTCAGGAAAGATCAGGTTTCATTTATCTAAAAAAACAGCAAATTGGATGGAGAATGGCAAAAAATGCACCAACTTTTCCAGAACATTCAATATAGAACTGCGACCAAAAATAACCTACAATTGTTTTACAAACCTGGAGAAATTTTTATCTCACTAACAGAGATTTTGAATGATGATGTAAAACATTTTAAACAAATGTTATTTTGTCAAGTTTCTCCGACCTCCCTTGAGGATACATTTTGTGATATCCTTCTCCCCAAAAATCATGTTAAACTATCTGCGACAGTTTTTGGTGAAGGCCTAATTAAACATAATAAACTATGGTTGGTAATTGATATCTTTTAGATGGGGATATAAACTTTTTATCAACTACTGAAATAACAAATAACCGTTACTTCTCTGAGAACTTTGAATTGTCAAGAGGCGTAAAACAAGGCTGCCTTCTGTCATCATACCTATTTTATTATGGCCATTGAATTTTTAACATTAAAGGGCTTAAAGTTTAGGGACTAGAGACGAAAGTATCAATGTATGCTGATGACTCAAATTCTGAAGTCCTCAATCTTCAACCTTGAATGGCCTCATTAAGGACCTGCATAATTTCTCAATTTTCTCTGGACTAAAACCCAACTATATTACGGATCGGGTTTCTAAAAGATACAAACTTTAAATTGCCATGTGGTCGGTCGATTTACATGGGTGGTTGGTGAAGTTCATGTGCTTGATGTAACATATCCTGGAAAAGTTGAGCGATCTTGCAACTATTAACTTCGATCGAAAGCAAAATAGATAGAATCTTGAAAACAGTGGAAAGGCAAACACCTATCTATTAAGGGAAAATGACCCTGATTAATTATCTTGTGATATTGCAGTTTACATATTTATTCCATGGCTCCAGAAGAATCCTTTTTCAAATCATGGGGGCAAAAAATATTTTATATTATTTGGAATGACAGACCAGATAAGGTTAAACGAGCATATTTATATAACCAACATGAGTTTGTATTTTTTATTTATTTATTTATTTCACCTTTATTTAACCAGGTAGGCTAGTTGAGAACAAGTTCTCATTTGCAACTGCGACCTGGCCAAGATAAAGCATAGCAGTGTGAACAGACAACACAGAGTTACACATGGAGTAAACAATTAACAAGTCAATAACACAGTAGAAAAAAAAGGGGCAGTCTATATACAATGTGTGCAAAAGGCATGAGGAGGTAGGCGAATAATTACAATTTTGCAGATTAACACTGGAGTGATAAATGATCAGATGGTCATGTACAGGTAGAGATATTGGTGTGCAAAGAGCAGAAAAGTAAATAAATAAAAACAGTATAAAAACAGTATGGGAATGAGGTAGGTGAAAATGGGTGGGCTTATTTACCAATAGACTATGTACAGCTGCAGCGATCGGTTAGCTGCTCAGATAGCTGATGTTTGAAGTTGGTGAGGGAGATAAAAGTCTCCAACTTCAGCGATTTTTGCAGTTCGTTCCAGTCACAGGCAGCAGAGTACTGGAACGAAAGGCGGCCAAATGAGGTGTTGGCTTTAGGGATGATCAGTGAGATACACCTGCTGGAGCGCGTGCTATGGATGGGTGTTGCCATCGGGACCAGTGAACTGAGATAAGGCGGAGCTTTACCTAGCATGGACTTGTAGATGACCTGGAGCCAGTGGGTCTGGCGACGAATATGTAGCGAGGGCCAGCCGACTAGAGCATTCAAGTCGCAGTGGTAGGTGGTATAAGGTGCTTTAGTGACAAAACGGATGGCACTGTGATAGACTGCATCCAGTTTGCTGAGTAGAGTGTTGGAAGCCATTTTGTAGATGACATCGCCGAAGTCGAGGATCGGTAGGATAGTCGGTTTTACTAGGGTAAGCTTGGCGGCGTGAGTGAAGGAGGCTTTGTTGCGGAATAGAAAGCCGACTCTTGATTTGATTTTCGATTGGAGATGTTTAATATGAGTCTGGAAGGAGAGTTTGCAGTCTAGCCAGACACCTAGGCACTTATAGATGTCCACATATTCAAAGTCGGAACCATCCAGGGTGGTGATGCTAGTCGGGCATGCGGGTGCAGGCAGCGATCGGTTGAAAAGCATGCATTTGGTTTTACTAGCGTTTAAGAGCAGTTGGAGGCCACGGAAGGAGTGTTGTATGGCATTGAAGCTCGTTTGGAGGTTAGATAGCACAGTGTCCAATGACGGGCCGAAAGTATATAGAATTGTGTCGTCTGCGTAGAGGTGGATCAGGAAATCGCCCGCAGCAAGAGCAACATCATTGATATATACAGAGAAAAGAGTCGGCCCGAGAATTGAACCCTGTGGCACCCCCATAGAGACTGCCAGAGGACCGGACAGCATGCCCTCCGATTTGACACACTGAACTCTGTCTGCAAAGTAATTGGTGAACCAGGCAAGGCAGTCATCCGAAAAACCGAGGCTACTGAGTCTGCCGATAAGAATATGGTGATTGACAGAGTCGAAAGCCTTGGCAAGGTCGATGAAGACGGCTGCATTCTTGTCTTTTATCAATGGCGGTTATGATATCGTTTAGTACCTTGAGCGTGGCTGAGGTGCACCCGTGACCGGCTCGGAAACCAGATTGCACAGCGGAGAAGGTACGGTGGGATTCGAGATGGTCAGTGACCTGTTTGTTGACTTGGCTTTCGAAGACCTTAGATAGGCAGGGCAGGATGGATATAGGTCTATAACAGTTTGGGTCCAGGGTGTCTCCCCCTTTGAAGAGGGGGATGACTGCGGCAGCTTTCCAATCCTTGGGGATCTCAGACGATATGAAAGAGAGGTTGAACAGGCTGGTAATAGGGGTTGCGACAATGGCGACGGATAGTTTTAGAAATAGAGGGTCCAGATTGTCAAGCCCAGCTGATTTGTACGGGTCCAGGTTTTGCAGCTCTTTTAGAACATCTGCTATCTGGATTTGGGTAAAGGAGAACCTGGAGAGGCTTGGGCGAGGAGCTGCGGGGGGGGGCGGAGCTGTTGGCCGAGGTTGGAGTAGCCAGGCGGAAGGCATGGCCAGCCGTTGAGAAATGCTTATTGAAATTTTCGATAATCATGGATTTATCGGTGGAGACAGTGTTACCTAGCCTCAGTGAAGTGGGTAGCTGGGAGGAGGTGCTCTTGTTCTCCATGGACTTCACAGTGTCCCAGAACTTTTTGGAGTTGGAGCTACGGGATGCAAACTTCTGCCTGAAGAAGCTGGCCTTAGCTTTCCTGACTGACTGTGTGTATTGGTTCCTGACTTCCCTGAACAGTTGCATATCACGGGGACTATTCGATGCTATTGCATTCCACCACAGGATGTTTTTGTGCTGGTCGAGGGCAGTCAGGTCTGGAGTGAACCAAGGGCTGTATCTGTTCTTGGTTCTGCATTTTTTGAACGGAGCATGCTTATCTAAAATGGTGAGGAAGTTACTTTTAAAGAATGACCAGGCATCCTCAACTGACGGGATGAGGTCAATGTCCTTCCAGGATACCCGGGCCAGGTCGATTAGAAAGGCCTGCTCACAGAAGTGTTTTAGGGAGCGTTTGACAGTGATGAGGGGTGGTCGTTTGACTGCGGCTCCGTGGCGGATACAGGCAATGAGGCAGTGATCGCTGAGATCCTGGTTGAAGACAGCGGAGGTGTATTTGGAGGGCCAGTTGGTTGGTAGGGTTCAAACTATTAAATATTACGGCATTAAATCTCTCTCTTAAAGTCTCCATTGTATCTAAATCCAAATTGGTTTTCTATCAAGCTACTAAGCGAGGCCCATCCTATGTTTCTGAGTGGACTCTTTGCATATTAAACATTTTCATTGGCTTGGCAATGGGTCCCTGTTTTAAAGTATCCTCCTTTTTAAAGTCTCTCACTTCCCTCCTCCAGAAAAGGGAGAACTAATATGATAGCAAATAATATGGTTAAACTCCAATGTACTGATAGAGAAACATTTTGGGGTGGGAAGAAATGTACAATGGGATAATGTTTATGAAGGTCATTGTAAACAGGAATGGTAAAATTGTCACACAAGCATATGGAGGTGTATGCTCGATAAAAAAATTACAACGCTTTGTGGCTCTGCCACAAAATTGGAAGAGAAAATTACTCAAACAAGAAATTTTAGAATTAGTCTCCCCCCATAAAAAATAATAATAAATAGCTTAAAAATTTTGAATTAATGAAGTCAAAAGGTTTGACAGCAATACTTGTGTAAAAATTCTAGTTTTTGATGTCCCAATACCTTGGCATGGGGTCTATGAACTGACATAAAACAACAAGTGACATCAATCCGTTTGTTTCAATTTAAACTATTACATAAAAATACTTTCTACAAAAGTAATGCTCAATATATGGGACATTGAGCAGTCAGCCTTGTGCAGACTGCCATGAGGAATTTTTATTTTACCTTTATTTAACCAGGCAAGTCAGTTAAGAACAAATTCTTATTTTCAATGATGGCCTGGGAACAGTGGGCTAACTGCCTGTTCAGGGGCAGAACAACAGATTTGTACCTTGTCAGCTCGGGGGTTTGAACTCGCAACCTTCCGGTTACTAGTCCAACGCTCTAACCACTAGGCCGCCCCAGCGGTACTGTCTATTGGTGGCTCACTTTTGGAGTCAGGTCCAGGTATGGTTGTTATGTTATAAAATCAGGGACATGCAAACTGTATTGTTAAGACATCTGAAAAAACATGAAATATGATTATACTCTTTATTTTTTTTTTTTTATACTCTTTATTTTTTGGCCAATATCAGTATAAATGTTACAAGGACACTCAAAAAGACAGCATAGTAAAATGGAGGAATGTATTGCAAAAGGAAGTATAAAAATGGCATTATACTGGGAAAGATGGGTTAATCTGTGGACATTGGAGGGTTGGATTTAAGATCAGAATGAATGGTGGATTGGCCGCTGTGGGTGACAATCCATCACTTGAAGAAAGGGGAAATTAGGAATATATGTGTAATTGTTTACATACAGACATCGTAGATGTGCGCGAAAATAGCTGCAAGTAGCAGTATTGTTAGTCTGTTAGTTTACTCCAATCAGGGTAGGGACGGTAGGGTAACATTGCATGTAACATACAGTGGGGAGAACAAGTATTTGATAACCTGCAAAATCGTCAGTGTTTCCTACTTTCCTACAAAACATGTAGAGGTCTGTAATTTTTTATCATAGGTACACTTTAACTGTGAGAGACGGAATCTAAAACAAAAATCCATAAAAACACATTGTATGATTTTTAAGTAATTCATTTGCATTTTATTGCATGACATAAGTATTTGATCACCTACCAACCAGTAAGAATTCCGGCTCTTACAGACCTGTTAGTTTTTCTTTAAGAAGCCCTCCTGTTCTCCACTCATTACCTGTATTAACTGCACCTGTTTGAACTCGTTACTTGTACGAAAGACACCTGTCCACACACTCAATCAAACAGACTCCAACCTCTCCACAATGGCCAAGACCAGAGAGCTGTGTAAGGACATCAGGGTTAAATTGTAGACCTGCACAAGGCTGGGATGGGCTACAGGACAATAGGCAAGCAGCTTGGTGAGAAGGCAACAACTGTTGGCGCAATTATTAGAAAATGGAAGAAGTTCAAGATGACGGTCAATCACCATCGGTCTGGGGCTCCATGCAAGATCTCACCTCGTAGGGCATCAATGATCATGAGGAAGGTGAGGGATCAGCCCAAAACTACACGGCAGGACCTGGTCAATGACCTGAAGAGAGCTGGGACCACAGTCTCAAAGAGAACCATTAGTAACACACTACGTCGTCATGGATTAAAATCCTGCAGCACACGCAAGGTCCCCCTGCTCAAGCCAGCGCATGTCCAGGCCCGTCTGAAGTTTGCCAATGACCATCTGGATGATCCAGAGGCGGAATGGGAGAAGGTCATGTGGTCTGATGAGACAAAAATAGCTTTTAGGTCTAAACTCCACTCGCTGTGTTTGGAGGAAGAAGAAGGATGAGTACAACCCCAAGAACACCATACCAACCGTGAAGCATGGAGGTGGAAATATCATTCTTTGGGGATGTTTTTCTGCAAAAGAGGACTGGACGTCTGCACCGTATTGAGGGGAGGATGGATGGGGCCATGTATCGCGAGATCTTGGCCAACGACCTCCTTCCCTCAGTAAGAGCATTGAAGATGGGTCGTGGCTGGGTCTTCCAGCATGACAACGACCCAAAACACAGAGCCAGGGCAACTAAGGAGTGGCTCCGTAAGAAGCATCTCAAGGTCCTGGAGTAGCCTAGCCAGTCTCCAGACCTGAACCCAATAGAAAATCTTTGGAGGGAGCTGAAAGTCTGTATTGCCCAGTGACAGCCCAGAAACCTGAAGGATCTGGAGAAGGTCTGTATGGAGGAGTGGGCCAAAATCCCTGCTGCAGTGTGTGCAAACCTGGTCAAGAACTACAGGAAACGTATGATCTCTGTAATTGCTAACAAAGGTTTCTGTACCAACTATTAAGTTCTGCTTTTCTGATGTATCAAATACTTATGTCATGCAATAAAATGCTAATTATTTACTTAAAAATCATTTGTGTTTTAGATGCCGTCTCTCACAGTTGAAGTGTACCTATGATACAAATTACAGACCTCTACATGCTTTGTAAGAAAACCTGCAAAATCGGCAGTGTATCAAATACTTGTTCTCCTCACTGTATCATTGGAACAAATACATGAACAGATTTTGGTTAAGTTTGTATGTATATGAGCAATAAGAGTCTAAAACCACAGAATATTAAACTGGTTGTCCAAAAGTGACAATGGTTAAAGCCAACTAGAGATTATGTTTCCTACTGTATGCATCTTACACAAATAGGTCAAATAAAACATGATCATCATACAGTATGCTGTATAAAGAGTTTGGCTAACTTTCTATGGATCTAATTTAACTGCACTGTAAATAAGTATCTAAATATGTAATAGTGTGTAACCCGTGGAAGAGTAGCTGCTGCATGTGCAACAGCTAATCGGGATCCTAATAAACTAAACTATGGATGTAATTTAACTGCACTGTAAATAAGTATCTGAATGTGTAATAGTGTGTAACCCGTGGAAGAGTAGCTGCTGCATGTCCAACAGCTAATGGGGATCCTAATAAACTAAACTATGGATCTAATTGTTTCTCTATGGCTGTGGACACTTCTAGAATCTTCCCCCTGATGACAGAGACCTAATCTGCAGCCATTATCCAATCGTTGCCTCTTTCACCACGTGTGCGCAGACACCATTCTGTTGGGAGGCGTGGTAACCGTTGCTTAGGACCCTCTTGGTAGCCACATTGTCGTAGATACGGTTGTCGTGGCGAGGCAGGAAGCCCCTCTGCAGCTTGTGCTCCAGGTGCATGTGGTTCTGAGGAGGGAGACCAAGGCACGCTCTGAAAGGCAAAAGGGATACCTAGTCAGTTGCAAAACTGAAGGAATATAACCACAGAGACCGGCACAACATTATTGCCCAGCGACAGGGTGGTAGGTGTTCTGACCTCATGATGTTCTCAATGCAGGCTCTCTGTCTGAAGTAGGCATTGACCAGCGGGGCCCCAGGGGGGACAAGGGGAGCTTTACACATGAAGGAGAGGATAGCCAGGACACTGTGGAAGGACTGGAAGGTCTCTGATCCTTTGGGCCGAACACCTACACGCTGACACAACTCTGTGAGGAGGACCAGGTCCAGGATGATAGGACTGGCTAGCAGAGAGTCCTGGAGAGAGACACCTTTTGTTAGAAAAAATAAATAAATCAGGTTGAGGTGTGTGTGTGTGTATGTGAGAGAGAGACTCACCTCACAGGTGTTGTGCATTGCGATAGTGTTGGTTCCTCCCATCATGATCTCAGAGGTGTATTCATCCATCGCCCTCTTACTGTCCCCCACATACGGCACATACTTAATCACCACCTACACACACACACACACACACACACACACACACACACACACACACACACACACACACACACACACACACACACACACACACACACACACACACACACACACACACACACACACACACACACACACACACACACACACACAGCAAGACAACTGAGTCAAGTATTTCTCAAGAAAAACTATGGATACTTTCTGCCACTTAGTAAAACAAAATGCGGTGCTATTGATATCTACCAGGTATGAAAAAACACACATTCAACTCTTAATTTAGATCAGGTTTCTCTGTGTTACACACACACAGACTTACACAGTGGTCAGGTTTCTCCCCATTGTGGTACAGTATAGGGTTGGAGTTGACCATGTCATCCACCACATTGCTCTTGGAGATCTCCTTGGAGCGGAACTGCTGCGGTGCTGAGAGGTTCATACCATCGTTGTTGCCAAGGTGATTGTAGCTGACAATGGAGGTGGGCTGTCATGGCAACAGACGGCAACACGTTATTTTACAGTCTGGTATTAACCTAGTGTTACACACATGAAATTGCCCTTTTACCTGGGTACAACTGTTGTAATAACAGTGTTTTAACATGTTGTATAGTAATTTTAGAATAACTTAGTAATTGTATAATGATGTACTTTGTCATTATACAAGTGGAACTGGAACTGTTCACAGAACAGAAGTCCTATTGAAGTGAATGAAACATCAAATGGACTGGGTCGACCTCTCACCTTGATCCCAGCACTGATGAGGAAGTCGACCAGGACTGACTTGATCTTTGTCTGACCAGACTTGAAGTCGTCTCCTGCTATGAACACGTTTCTTTCCACAGCCAGCTCTATCGCCCCAGGGACAAACGTGTTCTGGGGAGAACCGTTAATGTAGGCACAGCCCTCCAGGATACTGGCTACAGCAAACAAAGTAGAGGGAGACACCTCCCCACCTGACTGATAGAGACAGAGAGAGTAGAGAGAGTAAGAGAGAGAGAAGGCAAGAGCGAGACAGACATAATAGTATAGATAGATCTATCAGATCTCTACCTGTATGGCAGCCAGGAGATTCTCGGCCGTGTCGTTGACCCCGGCTGTGAGGTCACAGAAACGTTCCGTGTTGGCCGTCCACAAAACGATGACCTTGTCCACGCCGCTTGAATGCCGGAAGTCCTGAATGTCTGCTCTGATCTGCTCCACCTGCAGGGAGAGAGAGAAGAATCACTATTCAGACACACAGAGACACATAGGGTCTAGGGTATATGGGGTAAGAGCTAAAGGGTTAGGGGACAGGGTGTACGAGGCACACACTACTTGGGATTGGGCGTACCTGTTCAGCCATGGTCCCTTTCAGAACGTTGTCTGCTCGGCCCGCCTGGTTGGCAGCTATGAATTCTGGGATATAGATGGAAGCCCGGGGTCGGAGGTGGCTCATGTGTGGACGGAGCTTCTCCTGGAGGGACCAATCAAGGACCTCGGCTCTCTCCATCGCACTGCCCAGATCCATGGATGAGATGTCCCAGCCTGACACACACACACTCTCTCTTTATTTAATTAGTTAGCTAAAGTTTTACAAGCCTAATGTCTCTTAAAAGAAAACCCATCAGACAGGCCCAAAAGAACAGAGGACCAGTTAGACTAGAGGTGTGTACTCGACCTCTGCCTCCAGGGCAGTGCTGAATAATGGAGGAGGTTAAACAGGAGGTTAAATAACGAGCCTGACAGACAGTTCACATGGAGACTTTTAACTTTTCCTTCTCCATAGTGGCCCCTGAAGAACTGACCTAGGGTCAGCATTCCTTCTCTTATTACATACACACATACACACTCCTTTACCATCAAAGACGATATCATTAGGGTGCATCATGGGTAAGAGGTCACGGAATGGAATGTTAACTTCCTTTCCATCTGACCCTGCACCTAAACACACAGTTGAGGACTGGAAGAGGGAACCGTAGTAGTTGGCTTTCTGGGAAGGGGGAGGGGGGTTCGAAAAGGGGGAGAGGGTAATAAAATAGACACAGAAGAAAAATAAATAACAAGTCTTGAATAATAACAACACACTAAATCAGTGGTATTCAAACGTTTTCTACAGGGACTCCTTTTTTCCCTGCCAGAATTTCAGCCGACCCCATCCGAAATCCAATGACACAACCTTACAACATTAAAATAAATTACATTTGGATTTGTACATCAACAAATAACCTTCGATTCACTACATTTTTATCTCTCTTATCAAAATTAAGAAAAACAATAAATAAATGTACTCAATTATTTTTTAAAGGATCTTTCTCAAAAACGTTTTATATTATCCTATACAATAATGTAGACTTTTAAATTTGTTTTGGCTAGCCCACTGCAATTCCCCCCACAACCCAAACTTTGAATATCTGCATTAAATGAAGAATGATTTGAGGAATTTTTTCAAACAGGAAAAAAAAGGACATATTTGGGGAAGTAATGATGCCCATATAAAGGTAAAGGACTGCCTGTGTTGTAAACGTTCGTGTGTCAGTCAATGTTAAACCCTTAAAACTCCACTAAACCCATCATATCAGTGTGTGTGTGTGTGTGTGTGTGTGTGTGTGTGTGTGTGTGTGTGTGTGTGTGTGTGTGTGTGTGTGAACCCATCGCTGTATCAGGGGTATAATGAGGCTCTGCATCAGAGGAGAGACATGTCTTTGGAAAATATGCTATAAAACGGTCACAAAGTAGGATCAACGACACACACACACCACCTTACATGTTCTCCAGTTTTGGTTCTCCAGGTGAGTCCCAGTCTGTTGGCCAGGACAGCAGCGGTGACGGTGGTCCCATTGTTTCCTCCCCAGCCAACTAGCATCACCCCCAGCCTGGGGACACGTCGCTCAGTACGGAACTCAAGCTCACTAACGGACGGGGTCACCTGGAGGGGTGGAGTGGAGAGATTTACACAGTTAGAAAGTAGATAGGTGATGCTGGTGTGTGTGTGTGTGTGTGTGTGTGTGTGTGTGTGTGTGTGTGTGTGTGTGTGTGTGTGTGTGTGTGTGTGAAACTTACTGTGAGTGTGTCTCCGTCCCTGCGTACAGCAGTAGTATGGTAGCAGTACTGAGCCTCGATGTGTGTATCTGTGTACTTCACATTGGGATTGTTGATACGAATGTTCTCAGTCATGACTGCAGGCTTGAGAGAGAGTGACAGAGAGCAGCATAGAGACAAAAAGAGAGTGAAAGAGTGCAACAGGACAGTTAGGGAAGATATTAACAGAGTTAGCCTAGTTCTTTGGCTTCATTTATTTAAAATCAAATCAAAATCAAATATATTTATATAGCCCTTCATACATCAGCTGATATCTCAAAGTGCTGTACAGAAACCCAGCCGAAAACCCCAAACAGCAAGCAATGCAGGTGTAGAAGCACGTTGGCTAGGAAAAACTCCCTAGAAAGGCCAAAACCTAGGAAGAAACCAGGCTATGAGGGGTGGCCAGTCCTCTTCTGGCTGTGCCGGGTGGAGATTATAACAGAACATGGCCAAGATGTTCAAATGTTCATAGATGACCAGCATGGTCCAATAATAGGTCTGGGACAGGTAGCACGTCCAGTGAACAGGTCAGGATTCTATAGCAACAAATATAGTTACAAAAATAAGTATATGTAACAGTATAGACTTTACGCCCATCCCCTCACCCCGACTTGGGCGCGAACCTGGGACGCTCTGCACACGTCCACAGTCACCCTCGAAGCATCGTTACCTATCGCTCCACAAAAGGCGCGGCCCTTGCAGAGCAAGGGGAACCACTACTTCAAGGTCTCAGAGCAAGTGACGTCACCGATTGAAACGCCACTAGTGCTAACCAGCTAGCCATTTCACATTGGCTACATATAGACTGAATAAATTGATAAGGTAGCTAACGATGCAAATAAAAAAAAGTTAGCTAGGTCGCTTAACATTGACAATATGGTCAAACTATCTACATTATCCACATTGATACGTTTAGAGGCTAATTGTCAAAAGCGTATTTGTCATCTTTTGGTTGAAAAGATGACACGTCAGTGGTGAAACATCACAACTGGAGTAACAACATTTGCCACAATTGGACTGGATAATGGTGAACATGGTTGGAATGTCGTTCAAATGTCAACAAAATACAATAATTAATTCATTTTAGAATATACAGCAAAATCAGTTGAAATCACACTGTGGATGTAGGCCCAATATACTTCAGAATTGCATTGGGGCTTCAAATCAAATTTTATTTGTCACATGCTCCAAATAGAACAGGTGTAGGTAGACCTTACAGTGAAAAGCTGACTTACAAGCCCCAAACCAACAGTTAAGAAAATACCCCCCCCCCCCCAAATGAAGAGATAAGCATGACAAATAATTAGACAACACAGTAAATAACAATAGCGGAGCTATATACAGGGGGTACCGATACGGGGGGGGGGGGGGGGGGATTGGGAGCAATAGTCTGGGTAGACTTTGCATTAGCTGTTCAGGAGTCTTATGGCTTAGGGGTAGAATATGTTTGGAAGCCTCTTGGACCTAGACTTGGTGCTTGCCGTACGGTAGCAGAGAGAATAGTCTATGACTAGGGTGGCTGGAGTCTGGAAATTTTTAGGGTCTTCCTCTGACACCGCCTGGTATAGAGGTCCTGGATGGCAGAAAGCTTGGCCCCGGTGATGAACTGGGCCGTACACACTTCCCTCTGTAGTGCCTTGCGGTCGGAGGCCGAGCAGTTGCCATACCAGGCAGTGATGCAACCCGTCAGGATGCTCTCGAAGGGGCAGCTGTAAAACCTTCTGAGGATCTAAGGACCCATGCCAAATCTTTTCAGTCTCCTAAGGGGGAATAGGTTTTGTCATCTGTGTGCTTGGACCATGTTAGTTTGTTGGTGATGTGGATGCCAGGGAACATAACACTCTCAACCTGCTCCACTATAGCCCGGTCGATGAGAATGGGGTGTGCTCGGTCCTCCTTTTCCTGTAGTCCACAATCATCTCCTTTGTCTTGATCACGTTGAGGGAGAGGTTGTCGTCATTGCACCACACGGTCAGGTCACTGACCTCCTTCCTATAGGCTGTCTCATCGTTGTCGGTGATCAGGCCTACCATTATAATTCCCCTTATAATCATTTTTTCCCCGCCTGGCTCTAGATTACACCCATCTATAGCCTACATAGGTCTCATCAAGAGGTTCTGATCTCTTGGCCTAACGGTTAAAGCGGTCGTTTGACAGTCGCTGTGTCCGAGGTGAAGTTGGTGACAGATGTGGGAATGGCGCCCTCGCAGAGGCATGTAGATGTGACCAACTGGGTACATACAGTTCGATGTCTATTTTTGATTAACATTTGGTTGAGTTGTCAACTAACGTGAAATCAACAGAACATGTCACCATGACATTGGATTTTAATTTTAATTTTTTTATTGTGTGAAAAAAAAACATGGAATTCCTTTACATTGATTACTTTTTGCAAATGCAATGCAATCCAATCCAGTTTCCACATTGACTCAACATCATAACATTAATTTATTTTTGTTGAAATTAAGTGGAAACAATGTTGTTTCAACCAGTTTCTGCCCAGTGGGGAGGGACTTGGTATAGAGCATTGGTTCCCCACCAGGGGTAGTAGGACCCCTGGGGGTACTTGGCTTTTCCACAGAGGATAGTTGAGAAGACTCGAGACCATAGACATACTGGTAAAATGCACATGAGGGGTACTTAATCCGGGCAGAGCAAAATTCAGTTTGGTGGTTTGGAAACCGAAAAAGGTTGGGAACCACTGGTATAGAGAGGCGTGGGGACAGCAAGTAACATAGCAACCTTAACCAATACCTTAGCCACCTTGTCAAAAGGTTCGGTGGGCCAGGGTTCGAATGCGGGTTTGGGCTACCCCCAAAATCGCCTGAGATGCAAAAACAAAAACAAATGTGGGTTTGTGCAACCCCCAAAATCGCCTGAGATGCAAAAACATATGTGGGTTTGTGCAACCCCCAAAATCGCCCGAGATGCAAAAACCAAAACAAATGTGGGTTTGTGCAACCCCCAAAATCGCCTGAGATGCAAAAACAAATGTGGGTTTGTGCAACCCCCAAAATCGCCCGAGATGCAAAAACCAAAACAAATGTGGGTTTGTGCAACCCCCAAAATCGCCCGAGATGCAAAAACCAAAACAAATGTGGGTTTGTGCAACCCCCAAAATCGCCCGAGATGCAAAAACCAAAACAAATGCGGGTTTGTGCAACCCCCAAAATCGCCCGAGATGCAAAAACCAAAACAAATGCGGGTTTGTGCAACCCCCAAAATCGCCTGAGATGCAAAAACCAAAACAAATGCGGGTTTGTGCAACCCCCAAAATCGCCTGAGATGCAAAAACCAAAACAAATGTGGGTTTGTGCAACCCCCAAAATCGCCTGAGATGCAAAAACCAAAACAAATGTGGGTTTGTGCAACCCCCAAAATCGCCCGAGATGCAAAAACCAAAACAAATGTGGGTTTGTGCAACCCCCAAAATCGCCTGAGATGCAAAAACAAATGTGGGTTTGTGCAACCCCCAAAAATCGCCTGAGATGCAAAAACATTGTATTGCTTTGAGCTTATTTCAGCCATTACAGGAGTGTGTTTGACAGGTTATTACTGAACGTTAACTGGGGAAAACGAATGGCAAAAGCAAGATTGTGTTTGTGTCGCCAGCGTAAAATGAAAGCAATCGATCCAGTGACAATAGGCTACAGGAAACAAAGGAAATTGATGGCTGAAAATGAGAAATCCTTAACTGGTTAAACTTGGCAAGCGAGTTGATGCTAATACACTGTACAGAATTACCGTTAGATTGTGAATACATGACAAGGAGTTTCAGGCTAATCCGTGACGCCTACAAAAACACATTTCTGAAGAGTAGCCTATGTATGCACAGATATTAGCAACGTAACTCCTATTGCGGAACTTTGACAGTGGGAATTCACTTTAGTGGTCAAAAAAAAGCCTAGTACGCACTTAAAGCCTACGCACTTTAGCCTACTTACCGTGGAATACGTTGGAGTCAGGAGATTTAATTTTCTCTTCTAAACAACAATGATAGGTTACGGACGGTTATTCGTTGATTTGATAGCTTGCTTGTTTCGATATTTCTTTTATATTTAATCTAATAATCTATTAAATCACTTGTTCTCAAGCGCAGCCCGACCTCTTCAATTCGTCAAGTGAGCCGAAGTGACCTGAAGATGGGACGTTCCAAAATTGCCGTTGCGAGTGCAGGAGGATATCCAGTAGAGCCCTGTTCATTTATAGATAGCTTAGTGGTAGAGCCGGACTGGCTTACTTGTAGGCAGAGGAGTGTCTATGCAAAATCCCTGACATTTACATATATGTACACGCCAGTAAAATTAGACTAGTCTTGCTATTAGGAAAATATAGACATAAAACATGCTGTCATACAAGTCAAGAAGTCCTAACGTTTCAGCAGTTGACTTGTGCTTTATGGAAAGTAATACTTAATAAGGGATATCTTATAAGTATTTAATATATATTACTCCTATTACACTCTGATCAATAGGATTTATTGGTCAGTGATTCTGACAATGTTGTGCTTTTTTTCTATTTCACAATCAAATCACGGTGTCACCTGGTCATGCTGCTCCAGTTTCAACTGTTATGCCTGCGTCTATGGAACACTGACCTGTTCACCAGACGTGCTACCCGTCCCAGACCTGCTGTTTTCAACTCTCAGCAGGAGCGGTAGAGATACTCTGAATGATCGGCTATGAAAAGCCAACTGACATTTACTCCTGACTACTCCTTATTATTATTTGACCATGCTGGTCATCTATGAACAGTGAACATCTTGGCCATGTTCTGTTATAATCTCCACCCGGCACAGCCAGAAGAAGACTGGCCACCCCTCATAGCCTGGTTTCTTCCTAGGTTCTGGCCTTTCTAGAGAGTTTTTCCTCGCCACTGTGCTTCTACACCTGCATTGCTTGCTGTTTGGGGTTTTAGGCTGGGTTTCTGTACAGCACTTAGTGACATCAGCGGATGTAAGAAGGGCGTTATAAATACATGTGATTGATAATAATGTTAAGCTGATGTGAATCAAATAGTTTGTTACCATCACTCTCGAAGCATTGATGGTGTAGTTATGATAGAATGAGAGAAGGTGATGCTGGCTAAATCACGATGTATGACATTATTTGAAGAGCTGACCATTTGTAGGCAGAGGCAACCCGTCATTCAGGGCAGGCAGATCACTACCTGTTTATGTTGTGTTGCCTGTTTTGCATGTTATTTTGGCATTATTCCGTGTCACATTTCAGTTGGCAAACAACTTTTTTTTTTAAAGAAGAAAGTATGGCACCTCCGACATGCAGGTGTTTCAGCCAAGCTCGGTGCTTTCTGTGGTGGTGGGGCAGCCAGCGGAAAAATACGGAGCGTAGGGGTTTGTAATGTTCTCCAGTTGTGCCGTGATTGGCTGGGTGTTTTGTCACTCATGGGGACACTATGTTACCGCCAATATCTGCCGGGGAGAGCTCGAAAATTCAAGCCACCCGTGTGCTGTCATAGAGTCACATAAGAAGTGCCCATCCAAGAAGGCTCAAGGCCATTGGCCACAGATAAAATTATGCCAAATGACGTTATATGTACCGTAGTTTTGATTGGACTGATCATGTTAACATCACACTTTAAAAATCTTACCTGCAAACTAGCGGTCATCATCATGAATCAAGTCAACAATATACTGGCAAATTATTTTCAATCCTTGGTCATATGAAGATAAATTGTGTAGAGAAATTATAGATAAAATGTATTGGTGCTCATCGGCCAGTGGACATAAACATTACACAACAAGTTGCAAATCTCAAATTCAACAATGAGTGGTTTGGAAGGAATCAGTGGCTCACTGCGAGCATTACAAAGCAATCACTAGCCTACTATTCAGTGGAGTGGACGTGTGGTCCAAGTCTGGGTTTAAAGGTATTTTTTCCAATCTTAAAATGATAAACAATCAACATTAGCCATGCTGTCAATCTAGCATGACTTCTGCTGCGTTCAAAACAACCGGAAACTCCGAAATGGGTAATCTCAGACTTCAGTAAGTTCAAGACAACTGGGAACTCGGGGAAAAAATGAACTCCAACTTACTTCAAAATAAGTTTTGAATTGATCATCCAACTCGAAATTCTCAAATCGGATTACTCTGGCCTCTTTCTAGAGCTCTGACCTGAAGAACACTAACATCATGATTCAACCATGTTTTTTTCTGAGTTCCCAGTTGTCTTGAAAGCACCATAAATCCAGAGAAGCCAGACTTTGAGGACAAAGTTTGATAACAAAATTTGCCCACGAAGGCCCGCCGCGCCACCTTCCTGTTCAAGTGAGTCCAGCAAAACAAGGTGAGTCCAAAAATGTATTGTATGCTGCTACATAAATTATGTAATATGCCAGGGAGATATGTATACTGTAGCTAAGAAAGTAATGCTAAGTGCATGTTGGGTAGTAAGCTGTTAGTAGCCCATGTGCCTCACACTAATAATTTGGTCCCTTTTCCCTTCATAATTTAGCTTACTGTTCTGACTTGGTGGTGCACATGTAGCCTATAGCCTGTTCTAGAGAAATGTAATCATTGAATATTGTAAGAGCTTTCATTGTCTGCTTATATGCCTCCTTTATTTACCCTACGGATTCTGACTTGGTGTACAGGGACAATACTGTATGAACGGCCCATGTTCTGAATTCTGTCGCTGTACATTTCAAAAGTGCTGAACAAATAGTTATATTGGCTATGTTCGTCCTAGCTCGCTCATTAATGTCTTAGTCGAAATTACGGACCTCTTATCTGCTTGTCGTCCCCTTATACCATAGTTTGTACATCTCAATTGTAAGTAGAAACCACATTTGTTTAAGCATGTCAGCCATATCAGCTATGTTTTTTTAAAGGTTGCAAATGAGGCTGAATGAATTGTTTCGCTGCCAGACACGGCTCAGCTGATAGCCAGGTGTAGCAATGGTAAGATGTTGGGATTGCTTTTGGGACTTTGGTGTTGGGACATTTTCATGTAGGCCCTAAAATTTTGTGGGCACCGTTTGTCAACATTAGTGTCCAATTAATGTATTGTGTAGTGGCTTTGCTGGCATGCATCTAAAACATTTTTTGTGAGTTTGCCCCACCAAGATTTACATGCTAAAATCGTTACTGTTTGTGGGGTATCACAGGGGTCAAACACACCTTGTCGGTGGCCTTCTACAGGGAGGGACGTTCTCACAGACCCCTGTGAGGTGTGAAGACAGATGAAACGTGAAATCGACAAATTTAATGTTACTGTGTGAATTAAATTGTCATGTTTGGATTGCTTCAAAAATTCATAAAGAGCTACACAGTGTTTGGTTTTCGCCAGGAATAATGGGACTCATGTCATCCAAAAAGTTATACTTTTGAATCATCTGTCCATAGAACATTCTTCCACGCGTCTTGATGATCATCCAGGTGCTTTTTTGGAAAACTTGAGTAAACCTCTTGGACGACATGGGTCCCATTATGCCTGGCGAAAACCAAACACTGCATCCACAGTAAGAACCTCACACCAACGGTCAAGCATGGTGGTGGTAGTGGGATGCTTTGGGGATGCTTTGCTGCCCCAGGACCTGAACAACTTGCCTTAATAGAAGGAACTGTTGGATTCTTGGTTAAACTTTGAACATTGCTATCCTAGAGACATGATACATCAGAAGTAAAACTATAGTCTCTGAGGGGTGAAAGATACTGGTTTTTACATCAGAAGTTAATGGTTATCTGTAGGAGGCAGACTAGCTTTGGAATGTGCTGGGTAGATGGGAGGAATTCACAGGATTGCTATAGGTGATACAGGTGGAGATCTTTGGATTAGGCATCAAGGGTGTTGAGGTCAGGTCAGATCACCATAAGGGAGAAGGAATGGTTTATTACCCCATCACTTCGTCTTCCTGTCAAACCATTAAAGATGTAAGGATTGGAGAGAAGGAGGAGTGCCTAAGGGTGTGACATGGGTGATTTATGTGTTTCGTCTTGTCTAGGGTTTTTTGAAGATTTATGGGGTTGTGTTCTTTTAGGTGTCTAGGTAAGTCTATGGTTGCCCTGGATTGGTTCTCAATCAGAGGCAGGTGTTTATCATTGTCTCTGATTGGGAGCCATATTTAGGCAGCCATATTCTTTGGGTATTTTGTGGGTGATTGTTTCCTGTCTTTGTGTTTTATGCACCGGTTAGGACTGTTACGGTTTTCACGTTGATTGTTTTTGTAGTTTATTCATGTTTGAGTTTTCTTATTAAAGAACCATGAACTAAAACCACGCTGCGTTTTGGTCCGCCTCTCCTTCCCAGGAAGAAAGCCGTGACAGTATACATACTTGTGGTGGTGGAAACATGTATTTGTCTAATGCAGCTGTATTGATCCTCTGGGAAGAATAAACCTGGTTAAGCTTCCATAATGCCTGCTGAGTTTTTTACTCGAGAATTAGAACCTAACAGAACCATGAATTCTGCTCTGTATCAGAAAATTCTGCAGGAGAATGTCAGGCCATCTGTCTGTGAGCTGAAGCTGAAGCGCAGCTGGGTCATGCAGCAAGACAATGATCCAAGACACACAATCAAGTCTACATGAAAATGCCTAAAAAGCAACAAATTGTACGTTTTGGAATGGCTTAGTCAAAGTTGAGACCTAATCCCAATTGAGATGTTGTGGCAGAACATGAAATGAGCAGTTCATGCTTGAAAACCCACAAATGGCGCTGAGTTAATCAGTTCTGCATGCAAGAGTGGGGACAGAGATGTCAGACTGATCAACAACTACAGGAAGCATTTGGTTTCACTCATTGCAGCTAAAGGTGGCACAACCAGTTATTGAGTGTAAGGGGGATTGGGTGTTACATAACTTTGTTCATTAAATAAATAAAATAAGTATAATTAAAAACAAAAAAATTTGTTAACTCAGGTTCCCTTTATCTAATATTAGGTTTTGGTTGAAGATCTGATAACGTTCCGTTTTAAAAATATGCTTAAAATCAGAAAGGGGGCAAATACTTTTAAACGGGACTGTATATCTTGATGCTTAGTCCCCTTACCCCTTATATATACATCAATGAGGTCGCTCTTGCTGCTGGTGAGTCCCTGATCCACCTCTACGCAGACGACACCATTCTGTATACTTCCGGCCCTTCTTTGGACACTGTGTTAACAACCCTCCAGGCAAGCTTCAATGCCATACAACTCTCCTTCCGTGGCCTCCAATTGCTCTTAAATACAAGTAAAACTAAATGCATGCTCTTCAACCGATCGCTACCTGCACCTACCCGCCTGTCCAACATCACTACTCTGGACGGCTCTGACTTAGAATACGTGGACAACTACAAATACTTAGGTGTCTGGTTAGACTGTAAACTCTCCTTCCAGACCCATATCAAACATCTCCAATCCAAAGTTAAATCTAGAATTGGCTTCCTATTTCGCAACAAAGCATCCTTCACTCATGCTGCCAAACATACCCTTGTAAAACTGACCATCCTACCAATCCTCGACTTTGGCGATGTCATTTACAAAATAGCCTCCAATACCCTACTCAACAAATTGGATGCAGTCTATCACAGTGCAATCCGTTTTGTCACCAAAGCCCCATATACTACCCACCATTGCGACCTGTACGCTCTTGTTGGCTGGCCCTCGCTTCATACTCGTCGCCAAACCCACTGGCTCCATGTCATCTACAAGACCCTGCTAGGTAAAGTCCCCCCTTATCTCAGCTCGCTGGTCACCATAGCATCTCCCACCTGTAGCACACGCTCCAGCAGGTATATCTCTCTAGTCACCCCAAAACCAATTCTTTCTTTGGCCGCCTCTCCTTCCAGTTCTCTGCTGCCAATGACTGGAACGAACTACAAAAATCTCTGAAACTGGAAACACTTATCTCCCTCACTAGCTTTAAGCACCAACTGTCAGAGCATCTTACAGATTACTGCACCTGTACATAGCCCACCTATAATTTAGCCCAAACAGCTACCTCTTTCCCAACTGTATTTAATTAATTTATTTATTTTGCTCCTTTGCATCCCATTATTTTTATTTCTACTTTGCACATTCTTCCATTGCAAAACTACCATTCCAGTGTTTTACTTGCTATATTGTATTTACTTTGCCACCATGGCCTTTTTTGCCTTTACCTCCCTTCTCACCTAATTTGCTCACATTGTATATAGACTTGTTCATACTGTATTATTGACTGTATGTTTGTTTTACTCCATGTGTAACTCTGTGTCGTTGTATCTGTCGAACTGCTTTGTTTTATCTTGGCCAGGTCGCAATTGTAAATGAGAACTTGTTCTCAACTTGCCTACCTGGTTAAATAAAGGTGAAATAAAATAAATAAAAATAAATATACCTCTATCACTCCTGTGTCCCGACACATTGTAAATATGGTACTGGAACTGACTGACCCTGTATATACATAGTATGCTTATTTACTTTCTAGTGTTCTTCTTAGTTCTATTTCTCGTGTGTTATTTTGTACTACCTCATGCTATTTTTAGTATTACATTGCTATTGATTACTGCTTTGTTGGGTTTAGAGCTTGCAAGAAAGACATTTCACTGCACTTGTGCACGTGACATTAAAACCTGAAACTGAAACATTGTAGACCAATCTCCTGCTGTAGCGTTCCATTACACTATAGTGTGTTTTTTAAAACTTAGCCTATAGACTTTTAGATATGTTTGTATCTTTTGAAGTTAAAGATGTGGTATGGTGTGTACCATTTGATGATTGTATTGTAATTGCATAACTGTAATAAATCGTATTACTTTTAAATGGATACGAAACTGTAGTCCTCATATTTCAGAGAAGCTAATATTCTTTGTATTATTATTTGTGAATGGTCTAATGGTAAGTGTTATTCACACTACACATCCAAATGCTTGGCCTCTAAATGTGCAGCTCTGAGCTAAGGTCAACTCAATCATTTAATGCTAGGACATAAGATGTTAGTTATTTTGTCTCTTAGCCTCTTAATAGTATTCAGTGGTGAAGCAAGGCTCGCTACCATGGATAGATACGTTGGAAATGCTTATGGGCCTACAGCATTCACGTAATAATGAAATCAGATTAATGAATGTACTCTGAACAAAAATATAAATGCAACAAATAAAGTGTTGGTCCCATGTTTTATGAGCTGAAATAAAAGATACCAGAAATCTGTCATACACACAACATTTTGTGCACAAATTTGTTTACATCACTGTTAGTGAGCATTCCTCTAGAGCTGTTGCCAGAGAATTTAATGTTCATTTCTCTACCATAAGCCACCTCCAACGTCATTTTAGAGAATTTGGCAGTACGTCAGCCCAGTAGTTCCACAGGAATGCCACATCCTGCTTCTTCACCTGCAGGATCGGCTGAGACTAGCCACCCGGACAGCTGATTAAACTGTGGGTTTGCACAACCAAAGAATTCTTACACAAACTGTCAGAAACCATCTCACAGAAGCTCATATGTGTCCTCGTTGTCCTCACCAGGGTCTTGACCTGAATGCAGTTTGGCTTTGTAACCAACTTCAGTGGGCAAATGCTCACTTTCAATGGCCACTCTTCACAGATAAATCACGGTTTTAGATACGCAGACATTGTGTATATTGTCATGTGGGCGAGCGGTTTACTGATGTCAACGTTTTGAACAGAGTGCCCATGGTGGTTGTGGGGTTATGGTATGGCAAGGCATAAGCTATGGACAATGAACACAATTACATTTTATCGATTGCACTTTGAATGCACAGAGATACCGTGATAAGATACCGTGGCCCATTATTGTGCAATTCATCTGCCACCATGACCTCATGTTTCAGCATGATAATACACGACCCCATGTCACAAGGATCTGTACACAATTCCCGGATGCTGAAAATGTCCCAGTTCTTCCATGGCCTGCATACTCACCAGACATGTCACAAATTGAGCCTGTTTGGGATACTATGGATCGATGTTTATGACAGCATGTTCCAGTTCCTGCCAATATTCAGCAACTTCGCACAGCCACTGAAGAGGAGTGGGACAACATTCCACAGGCCACAATCAACAACCTGATCAACTCTATGCGAAGGAGATGTCACGCTGCATTATGTAAATGGTGGTCACACCATATGCTGGCTGGTTTTCTGATCCACACCCCTACCTTTTTTCTTAAGGTATCTGTGACCAACAGATGCATATCGGTATTCCCAGAAATGTGAAATCCATAGATTAGCGCCTAAATCATTTATTTCAATTGACTGATTTCTTTCTTTGAACTGTAACTGTTTTTAAAGTATTGCATGTTGCGTTTCTATTTTTGTTCATTTGTAGTTTCTTATTATATTCAACATAATTCCAACCAACCAACCTACACACACACACACACACACACACACACACACACACACACACACACACACACACACACACACACACACACACACACACACACACACACACACACACACACACACACACACACACACACACACACCACTGAGGTCCACGTCCACCACAGCCCATCCTGTGTGCAAACTAGACAAACCAGTCACCTCCCTACTGCCTCTCAACCGCACCCTGACAACATGTGGTCTGACCAGACACTCTGTCCTTCACTCACCTTCGCTAACCAGGCTCATAGGATAATGAGTAACCTCCCTAAAAATGTCTAGGCTGTAGCTCAGTGGGCTAACATAAAGCCTCTTCACACTACAAATTCAGTAAAACAATTCTCATATTAGGAACATGTCTGTGCATTTCAGCTGTTTCTAAAACTATTACCATTTAAACTGTGGAAATGTTGGCTCAATGAGACAATTCTGTTCACATTGTCCTGTTTCAAGGCTGGCAACTGTCGAGTGTCCTGCGCTACTTCCAGAAGTAGCGGTCGAGATGTAGCAAGTTTACATTTTAGTACTATGTGTAGCAGACGGTATTTTGATGAAAATTGGAGTAAGTGTGAAGAGGCTCTATGTTAGCCCACTGAGCTACAGCCTAAACTCGACCGCTACCTCTGGAAGTAGCAGGTAGCCTAGCGGTTAGAGCATTGGGACAGTAACCGAAAGGTTGCTTGTTTGACTCCCCGAGCTGGCAAGGTGTTCTGGCCTTGAGCAAGGCAGTTAACACCCACAACATCTGTGCAGTGGATGTTGATTAAGGCAGCCCCCTGCACCAGAGGGGTTGGGTTAAATGGGGAAGACACATTTCGGTTGAATGCATTCAGTTGTACAACTGATTAGTGATCCTCTTTCCCTTCCCTGGTGGTAGTGTATGACATAGTAATAAATCAGATGCAAAAAAAAAGTTTTCATGGAACCAGACTATTTTTCTAATCAGGTCATATGGTTTAATGGCCTCACAGTTCTTGTCCCGACAACAACTGTGATTTGACAAAAATAAACAGGGCTGAACTAGCTGTATGCAGGGTTTCAAGGTGTAGGCCAGTGGAGATCATCAACTAGACTGCGTGGTGTAGAGATCATCAACTAGATTACGTGGTGTAGAGATCATCAACTAGACTGCGTGGTGTAGAGATCATCAACTAGATTACGTGGTGTAGAGATCATCAACTAGACTGCGTGGTGTAGAGATCATCAACTAGATTGCGTGGTGTAGAGATGATCAACTAGATTGCGTGGTGTAGAGATGATCAACTAGATTGCGTGGTGTAGAGATCATCAACTAGATTGAGTGGTGTAGAGATCATCAACTAGATTGCGTGGTGTAGAGATCATCAACTAGATTGTGTGGTGTAGAGCTCATCAACTAGATTACCTGGTGTAGAGATCATCAACTAGATTCAGCCGTGGGCCAATTGTTTCTTGAGCGGAGAGTTGGGGGTCCTGAACATAATTACAAATAATAAGCCCAAACAGATATAATATTGGAATAAAAACGTAATACTTTCAAAACCTTGCTTACATTTGTTTATGATCACGTTGTCACGCCCTGACTTAGTTATCTTTGTTTTCTTTATTATTGTCATGCTGGTGAATGAGGACCCAAAAGCGACTTGGCGAAAACAGAGTATTTAATCCAGAATAAACTTTACAAAACAAAAAGCATAATACTACACGTAAAGACAAGAACAGACTGGAGACTTGATCGAGAACTGCAGGTTGCCTCGGGAAGGCACTTGAACCTAGCAGACTCAGACACCTGCTCACCACGCAGCATCTGAGGAAAACACGACACGACAGGGCAAAACATAGACACAGCACGGTGAATTATACATGAGGATCCGACAGGGCAGGTACGGGAAACAAGGAGTGAAATAGGGACTCTAATCAGGGGAAAGGATCGGGAACAGGTGTGGGAAGACTAAATGATGATTAGGGGAATAGGAACAGCTGGGAGCAGGAACGGAACGATAGAGAGAAGAGAGAGCGAGAGAGTGAGAGAGGGAGGGGGAGAGAGAGGGATAGAAAGAGGGAAAGAACCTAATAAGACCAGCAGAGGGAAACGAATAGAATGGGAAGCACAGGGACAAGACATGATAATAAATGACAAAACATGACAATTATTTTGGTTAGGTCAGAATGTTTGCTTATCACGCTGCACCTTGGTCTCCTCGTTATGACGAACGTGACACACGTGTCTCTATTATTCATGTGAATACTTGCGAACACATTTTCCAAATTAAAATCACTTGAAGCTGATTTTCATGTGTTTTTACATTTTTTTTTGTATATCCAACAATGAACATTTAAAAAAAACATTCAGATTTTTTAGCTCAGAATTGGGGGGCCAAATAAAACCCTGGTGTAGACCTTTGCATCTGTAATTAAAATGATACTGGTTATCTGATCCTAGATCTGTGCCAGAGGGCAGACAGGAAATATAACACCGTGTAGTCAAAGTCGACATATTGGTAATTAGTTAAAGGGCAGAAGTTGGGATAAAATACAAAAATAGCCAAACATTTATTAGTAGGCTACCAGAGTAGGCTATTGAAACCACTGACCAATGGTCTTTTTCAAGTGGCTCAACATAGGGAGAGAGAGCAGTGGGGAAAAAGACAGTATCTTCTGTCTAGAACAAAGAGGACTGGATGAGAGAGAAAAGAGAAAGTAAATCAGCAGAAACAGACTGGCTTCCATTTAAAACACATACCCATGCGACACCAGAGGAGCAACCAAGCAACACACACACACACACACACACACACACACACACACACACACACACACACACACACACACACACACACACACACACACACACACACACACACACACACACACACACACACACACACACACACACACACACACACACACACACACACACACACACACACACACACACACACACACACACACACACACACACACACACATTGGGCAGTCTCTATACAGCCTCTCATTGAACACAAGTCTATTACGTTGTGCGATTTGATTGCTTTGCCTGCACAGTGCAATATTTGTACCATACAGTGTCCAGTGGTTCCATTTTAAGCAGTTTGACCACAGTAAAAGGCCAGCAACACTCCATATTATTCAGACCACTATGAAATGACACCATACATTAGACACACTACATGACTGAAAGTATGTGGACACCTGCTGGTCAAACATCTCATTCCAAAATCATGGGCATTAATATGGAGTTGGTCCCCCCTTTGCTGCCATAACAGCCTCCACTCTTCTGGGAAGGCTTTCTAGTAGATGTTGGAACTTTGCTGCGAGGACTTGCTTCCATTCAGCTACAAGAGCATTTGTGAGGTTTGGCACGGATGTTGGGGGATTAGGCCTGGCTCGCAGTCGGCATTCTAATTCATTCCGAAGGTGTTCGATGGGGTTGAAGTCAGGACTCTGTGCAGGCCAGTCAAGTTTTTCCACACCGATCTCGACAAACCATGTCTGTATGGACCTCGCTTTACGGTGGCATGGTCATGTTGAAACAGGAAAGGGCTTCCCCCAAACTGTTGCCACAAAGTTGTAAGCATAGAATCGTGTAGAATGTCATTGTATGCTGTATGCAAAATGTACAATAATTTTCATTGTGGGCATTTATTCGACCTTGGAACATTTAATGCAAATGTCACTTAAATTTGAATTTTTTAAAATTATTGTTCATGTTTCGACAATTATTTTTAATGTAGCATGAATAAATGAGGATATTGACACTTTTCTACTATTATGTTGGGGACTTTTATTTAGAGCGTTTCCAAAATTCCGTGACCCGGAAGTGTCGCTGAAGGAGAAGTTGATGATAACAACGCAGCTAACCAGACATTTTCGCTATTAGAACGGTGACAAGAAAGGTAACTATCTGTGGTTAGTTAAGATAACCACCATTTGACCGTTAGACTTATCTCAACTGAATGACAGTGCATTAGCCACACATTTGCGAGTTGCTCAAGCGTAACTAAACGTATTAGCTACAGTAGAGCATGATACTGATGGGTGACGTTAGCTAGTTAATGTTAGCTATATTCCTTGGTGATTTTCACAGTTAAAGGTCCGCCTAAATTGACATAGAATCTGCAAACTAGCTATGTAGTTAGTTACCAAAATTTGGTAACTAATGTTAGCGAGCATGTGTGCCAGTTAAGTTAGCTAGCTTCTTAGGAACCGAACATGTTTAACGTTAACTTACATGGCAACGTTATTGTGTACAGTAGCTTATCGTGTCACAGTAGAAGAGGAAGTTAATAACGCCTTAGGTCTGTCTACATGACAACATAGACAAAGTTCTCTCTATTCAATTCAAAAGGCTTTATTGGCAGGGGAAACATATGTTTACATTGCCAAAGCAAGTGAACTGGATAATAAACAAACGTGAAATAAACAATCAAATGAACAGTAAACATTACTCACAAAAGTTTCAAAGGAATAGAGACATTTCAAATGTCATATTATAGCTACGTAAAGTGTTAAGATGATGTGCAAATAGTTAAAGTACAGAAGGGAAAATAAATAAACATAAATATGGGTTGTATTTACAATGGTGTTTGTTTTTCACTGGTTGCCCTTGTGGGAACAGGGCACAAATCTCTCTCTCTCTCTCTCTCTCTCTAGGCTCTTGTCACTCTGGGGACTCTTGGAGCTTCTCTCTCTCTCTGTGTGTGTGTGAGAGTGAAAGAGAGGAAAAAGTGAGTGTGTATTCTCTGCACCTCCTTGGAGGATGACCATGGAAGAGATGAGGATTGAAACCGAGACAAACTCCATGGTCTCAATGACGCTTTACGCTGTCATGTACCCAGTTTTTAACGAGGTAATGTGTGTGAGTGTTTTATCTAATAAAGATTCAGGTAAATGTTCAAGTAACACCCCGGGCCAGTGCGACCTGAAAGCTACTTGTCCAAATGAAAAACATACCGAAGGGGGCCAATATCTCAAAGGATAGTGGATGATGCGTGCATAATTTACATATCAGGGGATTTGATCTTTAATTTGCGGGCTGAGCAAGCTAGCGTATAGCCTATAACCTACTCTCCATACACAAATAATAACATTTTAACTGGACAATGTAACATTTACATTGATTGTTTTGAGGGGAAAAATAAAACTTGCGCAATCTCAAAAAGGGTGTTCTTGTTGGTGATTTTGAACAGTCAGTTCTAAGGCCCTTTAAAATCTGTTTTATCTTACTGTAACGACCCTGAGTTTATACGCTCGGAAATCGACCCTGCCGCACGAGCATGCTTTTGCGGCACAGTCGATAGCGCGCCGGACCTCGAGCTAGAAGGTCGAGGCCTCGAGACCTGCTTCCTGCTGTTTACATTACGCTGAATTCTGTTTTCAAGGTTTTGTTTGTCCGCGTTTCCGAGTTTTCCTGTAGTGTTTTCTGGTTTCCAATCTCTAAATCACACTTTTTCTTACAGAAAAACAAAAAAATGGGATGTTCTAAGTCCACAACAATTATTTTTCACGAGCTAGTTGGAAAACGTTTCGCAACAGAAACCGTTTACTCCAAATGCTGTTGATTTCCATTTTATTCTTAAACGGAAGTTGTAGTTCAGTCGTGTCTCTCATTTGTTTAGTGTTTTTTAGTGTCTGGAAGAAGTTGAAATATGGAACCCTGTGGACTTCACTCCACTTTAGAGCATGGACGAAGTTATCATTTATAGATGTGCAGCTTGTGCTTAACCTAACGTAGCAGGCTTGTGCCAAACATTTGCAAACTATTCAGATTGGAATGGCAATGCGTGGAAACCATACAAATCAAATTGTATTTGTCAGATGATTGGTAAACAACAGGTGTAGACTAAAAGCACTGGTGGAGAAAGTACTGAAAAGTCATACTTCAGTAAAAGTAAAGATACCTTAATAGAAAATAACGTGAGTGAAAGTCACGCATTAAAATACTAATTGAGTTAAAGTTTAAAAGTATTTGGTTTTAAATATACTTCAGTATTAAAAGTAAACGGAATTGCTAAAATATACTTATGTATCAAAAGTAAAGGTATTAATAATTTCAAAGTCCTTATATTATGTAAAAGGGTGGTGAGTATGGCTCAGCATATTTTTAAATTATTTTACAAAAATTTGCAGATAGCCAGGGGCACACTCCAAGACTTAGATATTGATTTAACAAACAAAGCATTTGTGTTTAGTGAGTCCGCCAGATCAGAGGCACCAGGAATGTTCTCTTGATAAGTGGGTGAATTGGAACATTTTCCTGTCAAAATGTAACGAGTACTTTTGGGTGCCAGGGAAAATGTATGGAGTAAAAAGTACATCATTTTCTTCAGGAATGTAGTGTAAAAGTTGTAAAAGTAGTAGTGTAATATTGTAAAAGTTGTCAAAAATAGTAAAGTACAGATACCCCAACTACTTAAGTATTGCTTCCAAGTATTTTTACTTAAGTACTTTACACCACTGACTAAAAGTTAAATGATTAATTAGGGGTTCTTTCTTTTCCAACAATGCGGAGTTAACGATACACTATGCAGAAATCTCTCCCCATTTCCTGGTTTGCTAAAATTTGAATAGTTCGCCTAATTTCAGTTTGTGACAAAACAAGCAAGTATAGGGTAGAGAATCATTGTGTAGACCTTATATTGAAATGCTTACTTACAAGCCCTTACCCAAAAATGCTTTAAGAAGTTAAAAAAATAAAAATAAGTGTTAAGTAAAAAATAGAAAATAAAGTAACAAATAATTAAACAGCAGCAGTAAAATAACAAGAGAGGCTATATACAGGGGGTTACCGGTACAGAGTCAATGTGCGGGGGCACCGGTTAGTCGAGGTAATTGAGGTAATATGTACATGTAGGTAGAGTTAAAGTGACTATGCATAGATAATAAACAGAGAGTAGCAGCAGTGTTAAAGAGGGGTCTGGGTAGCCCTTTGATTAGCTGCTCAGGAGTCTTATGGCTTGGGGGTAGAAGCTGTTAGGGAGCCTTTTGAACCTAGACTTGGCACTCTGGTACCGCTTGTGTATGGTAGCAGAGAGAACAGTCTATGACCAGGGTGGCTGGTGTCTTTGACAATTTTTAGGGCCTTCCTCTGACACCGCCTGGTATAGAGGTCCTGGATGGCAGGAAGCTTGGCCCCAGTGATGTATTGGGCCATACTCACTACCCTGTGTAGATCAGGTGCCTTGCAGTTGCCTTACCAAGCGGTGTTGCAGCCTGTCAAGATGCTCTCAATGGTCCAGGCCACGTTTTTTCAGCCTCCTGAGGGCAGGTGCTGTCATGCCCTTTTCACAACTGTGTGGGTGTGTGTGGACCATGATCATTCCGTAATGATTTAGACACTGAGGAACTTGAAGCTCTCGACCTGCTCCACTACATCCCCATCTGTGGATGGGGGCGTACTCACCCCTCCGTTTCCTGTTGTCCACGGTCAGCTCCTTTGTCTTGCTGACATTGGGGGAGAGGTTCTTGTCCTGGCACCACACTGTCAGGTCTCTTTGCCTCCTTCCTATAGGCTGCCTCATCGTTGTCGGTGATCAGTCATACCACCGTTGTGTGGTCAGCAAACTTGATGATGATGATGATGATGGAGTCATGCACGTCCACGCAGGGTGTACAGGTGGGGACAAATCACACACTCCTGAGGGGCCCCCGTGTTGATGATCAGTGTGCCGGATGTGTTGTTGCCTACACTCACCACTTGGGGGTGGCCCATCAGGAAGTCCAGGATCCAATTGCAGAGGCAGATGTTTAGTCCCAGGGTCCTGAGCTTGGTGATGAGTTTGGAGGTGACTGTGGTGTTGGTACATGGGACTATGGTACAACTTCCGTTTAAGAACTCAACAGCATTTACGTTGAAGAGCGTTTGGAATAAATGGTGTCTGTTGCAAAAGAATCAGGACAGTTGAGAGCTGCGCAGTCTTGCTGCCCGACAGATGATTCCACTCAAATGAGGCTGTGTGTGCGGCACGTGTGAGATAAATAATCTATATAACCAACTAGCAGCTTCAGGAATTCCTGTGTTTTTCATCAATTATATAGCCTTGATTGAAAATAACAATATATTTATATTTTTTTCACTGACCCAAGCGGGCCACTGGTGTGGATGATTGACTGGCCCAGAGGGCTTCCAAAATCTCCCCATACCAGCAGGCAGCCTTGTATATCGAACCCTGGATGAGTGTGTTTCTTCTTGTCAGCCTCTAACGATGTGTGTGTGTGTTGGTTTGGCAGCTGGAGAGGATCAACTTGTCAGCTGCCCAGACACTGAGGGCAGCCTTCATCAAGGTAAGACACACAAACACACGATCCCTGACATCTAACCCCTTACCTCATAAATGTATGACCTTTGCCCTTACGTAACCGCTGGGCTCTGGTTGCAAGGATGGGCAGCTTGAATAATCAACAGGTGTAATTGTGTGTTGGTGTTGCTAGGCAGAGAGGGAGAACCCAGGCCTAACTCAGGACATCATAATGAAAATTCTGGAGAAGAAAAACGTTCAGATAAACTACACAGAGTCTCTGCTGCGCATGGCTGCAGATGACGTGGAAGGTGTGTGTGTGTGTAGAAAAGTACCAGCACTAAGCATCTGCTTACAAGAGATTCAATATGTTTGTAGTTGTTTATTAAATGGACTCATATGTCCTATTCCCTGTGTGTGTGTGTGTGTAGAGTTCTTAGTGGACAGGCCAGAGCAGGAGTTTCAGGACCTAAATGAGAAATCCAGAGCTCTGAAACACATCCTCAGTAAGATACCTGACGAGATCAACGACAGGGTACGCTTCCTACAGACAATTAAGTGAGTACACACACACACAGTATACACGAACACACACACCTTCATGAGCATGCCCTTGACATCCTGCTTTTTGATTGGTGTTGGTTGTTGTTTTCCATAGAGACATCGCCAGTGCTATAAAGGAGCTCCTGGATACAGTCAATAGCGTCTTTAAGAAATACCACTACCAGAACCGTAGGGTAAGACACACAGAGATGTGGAATATACACTGAGGGGACAAAACAGCTCTTTCCATGGCGTAGACTGAGCAGGTTAATCCAGGTGAAAAGCTATGATCCCTTATTGATGTCACTTGTTAAATGGACTTAAGTGAGTGTAGACGAATAGGAGGAGACGGGTTAAAGAAGGACATGGATTGTGTGTGTGCGCCATTCAGAGGGTGAATGGGTAAGAAAAAAATGTTGATGTGCTTTTAACCAGGGTATGGTAGAAGTTGCAAGGCGCACAGATTTGAGTGTGTCAAGAACTGCAACGCTGCTGGGTTTTTCACGCTCAATAGTTTCCTGTGTGTATCAAGAATGGTCCACCACCCAAAGGACATCCAGTCAACTTGACACAAACTGTGGGAAGCATTGGAGTCAACATGGGCCATCATCCCTGTGGAACACTTTTGACATCCTTGTTGAGACCATACCCCGACGAATTGAGGCTGTTCTGAGGGCAAAAGGGGTTGCAACTCAATATTAGGAAGGTGCTCCTAATGTTTTGTACACTCAGTGTTGTTTCTTCCTTATCTTTAATGTGATCAATGGCTGAAAGTAGAGCTGATATCATTGTGAAGGCGATGTTCACAGCTGTCTATTCTGTGTGTCCAGGCTCTTGAGCACCAGAAGAAGGAGTTTGTCAAATACTCCAAAAGCTTCAGCGACACCCTCAAAACATACTTCAAAGATGGAAAGTGAGTCATGTAGAGTAGATTCATAAGGAAGCTGAATAGATGGATATATGCTTATCAAAAGCAGTGCATTGTGATTGGGGGATTTCTTTTCTTCACAAAACAGCACTTACTAAACCCACAGCAAAAATACACTGAACAAAAATTTCAACGCAACATATAAAGTGTTGGTCCCATGTTACATAAGCTAAAATAGAAGGTCCTAGAAATGTTCCATATGCATAAAAAGCATATTTCTCTCAAATGTTGTGCACAAATTTGTTTATATCCCTGTTAGTGAGCATTTATCTTTTGCCAAGATAATCCATCCACCTGACAGGTGTGGCATATCAAGAAGCTGATTAAACAGCATGATCATTACACAGGTGCACCTTGTGCTGGGGACAATAAAAGGCTACTCTAAAATGTGCCGTTTTGTCACACAACACACTGCCACAGATGCCATGTTTTGGGGGAGCGTGCAATTTGCATGCTGACTGCAGGAATTTCCCCCAGAGCACTTGCCAGAGAATTGGGAATTTGACAATACGTCCAACCGCAGACCACATGTAACCACACCAGCCAGGACCTCCACATCCAGCTTCTTCACCTGCGGGTACATCTGAGACCAGCCACCTGGACTGCTGGGTTTACACAACCCGAAGAATTTCTGCAGAAATTGAACCGTCTCAGGGAAGCTCATCTGTGTGCTCGTCGTCCTCCACCAAAGCCTTGATCTAACTGTAGTTTGACCTTGTAACAGACTTCAGTGGGCAAATGCTTACCTTCGATGGCCACTGGCACACTGGAGAAGTGTGCTCTTCACGGATGAATCTCAGTTTCAACTGTACCGGGCAGATGGCAGACGTGTATATTGTCATGTGGGCGAGTGGTTTACTGATGTCAACGTTGTCAACAGAGTGCCCCATGGTGGCGGTGGGGTTATGGTACGGCAAGGCATAAGCTATGGACAACGAACACAATTGCATTTTATCGATGACAATTTGAATGCACAGATACCGTGGCGAGATCCTGGCCCATTGTCGTGCCATTCATCCGCCACCATCACTTCATGTTTCCGAATGATAATGCACGGCAACATGTTGCAAAAATCTGTACACAATTCCTGGCAACTGAAAATGTCAGTTCTTCCATGGCCTGCACACTCACCAGAGATGTCACCCATTGAGCCTGTTTGGGATGCTCAGGAACGACAGCATGTTCCAGTTCTCTTCAATATCCAGCAACTTTCCACAGCCATTAAAGAAGAGTTGGACAACATTCCACAGGCCACAATCAATAGCCTGATCAACTCAATCCCCAGCTCAAAACTATTTTTCCCAGTCGCATCTAGTTTTTTTCCCTGAGTTCCCTGTTCGCTTGAACGCACTGAAGTCAGAAGTCTGAAATTTCAGAGTTCCTAGTTGTTTTGAACACGGCATTAGTCTCAGCGGAGGGAGGAAGAGAGCAGCAGAGTGTCTGCCTCTCATGGTCCCTGCTCTGTCCTTCCTTGCCTTGCCTCCGGTGAGACTGACCAGAGGTAGGGGACACTGTCTTCCACCTGATGGCAAAACAAGTCAAACAACAAATTCATGTTGTTCCTATGACCAGAGAAAATGAAATATTCCTCGATATATTCAAATAGACACGATGAGCTGCTAATAACAATAAAAACGCAGGGCTATCGATACACTTGGCTACTAATTAATCGCAGCTGCAGCGCGAGTGGTAGTACAGAGTACGTGTTATGTTTTGTAATTGTGTTGAATAAAAACAGTGTTGGCAGTGCTGAATAAAAAGTCATAGAAACAGCAGCTCTTTGCTGTATTCTTTGACAGTCTCTCTCTGTCTGGTTTTTATAAGTTATGAAATCTCATGTAGCTAGTATCAAACTTTGCTGGAAGTTGTAGGCACAGTAGGCACACTCGATTTAGCCACAGATCTTCTGAATCAAGTGCACCGCCAATTGCGCCATCGACCGGTTGGTGACCACTGCCTTATATGAACTGGAACTCTGGAAATTGTTGCATGTTGCGTTTTATATTTGGTTCAGTGTACATTAATACTAATAATATTAGTAGTGGGAATGTTCTTACTGTTTATTTTTTGATGACCATGAGAAACCAATTATTTAATCAGGTTTGAAATGTCAGGGCTATTTTGAACAACTGTTTTGATGACATTGCGTTTTTGTTTTATTTGCAGTCGTTAAATAACAATATAAATGAACCATCCTTGTTTCCAGGGCGATCAACGTGTTCATCAGTGCGAACAGACTGATCCACCAAACCAACCTCATTCTGCAGACCTTCAAGACCGTCATATAGGTACAATAGGGGTGTGTGAGACATAGTTAGAGAGTTCTAGTTGGATACAACCTGTTGTTGCATGAACATTGCCATTGAGGGCTTCCATAATTTAAAAGTAGACAAGTAAGTGGCGATTCCTATAGGTTGGGAGGTATCAGCCAATGAATGAGCAGAGCATTGGCTGCTTCTTCAAATTGGGTTACCCAGTTTGTAAATAGCTTTAAGCTGTATCACTGCCATCTAGTGGCCACAATAAATGACGCACAATATTTGGTTCAGGACTCCAAATCAAATCAAAATCAAATCCAGTACTGCAGGTGGCGGTAATTCACCATTATAAAGTTTATGCTTTTTAAAAAAAACACAACAAAGAAGAAAATGGACTACTTCAAAATGGAGATAGCACAGAAGCCATAATGGGACAGATACAAAGTTGAGATCTCTAACTAACTCTATGGTGGGAGATTGTTTATTATGCCGGTGCTACTGTCTATGTCCACTGACAGCCTCCTTTCTCTTCAAATCAAATTTTATAAGTCACATACACGTGTTTAGCAGATGTTATTGCGGGTGTAGTGAAATGCTTGTGCTTCTAGATCCAACAGTGCAGTAACATCTAACAGTTTCACAAGATATACCCAAAATACATGTAAATCTGAGTAAGAAATGGATTAAGAATATATATATATATATATGTCAGAGCAGCATTGGACTAAGATACAGTGGCATAGTATATACATATGAGATGGGTGATGCAATATTTACAAACAATTAAAGTGACTTAAGATACCGCAGAATAGTACAGTTTACGCATATGAGATTAATAATGCAAGATTCGGAGAGACCTTATGTCCTTGATTAAAGTGGCTAGTGTTTCATTTCCTTAAAAATGTCCAGTGATTCCTAATCTGTCTATAGGCAGCAGCCTTTGATGTGCTGGAGATGGCTGTTTGACAGTCAGTGTGTCACGGCTGACAAGGAGGGGAAGGTAGGAATCGAGAGCAGAGGGTTCACGGAGAAATGCACTTTAATCCGGCACAAAATGGTCATGCCCAAAACACAGTGCGGAGAACACAGTCCAACCCAGAACACAGGGAGGGAAACACAGTCCAACCCAGAACACAGGGAGGGAAACACAGTCCAACCCAGAACACAGGGAGGGAAACACAGTCCAACCCAGAACACAGGGTGGCAACGGTCCGGAGCACAACAACGCCTCCGATACAAGACGTGAACTAAAATGAATCCCCCACAAACAAGGGCAGGCTACACAAGTTTAAATAGGAAAGTAAATCAAGAAAACAGGAACAGGAACAGGTGCAACTCATGAGACTAAACTAACAGAAAAGGGAAAAGGGGATCGGTGGCGGCTAGTAGGCCGGTGACGACGACCGCCGAGCACCACCCCAACAGGCAGGGGAGCCAACTTCGGTGGGAGTCGTGACACAGGGGTGTAGTCTAGAATACAATACAGTATATAAATATGAAATGGGTGATGCAATATGTAGACACAATTTAAAAGTGACTAAGATACCGTAGAAGAGTGCGGTTTATACATATGAGATGAGTAATGCTAGATACGGACCATTATTCAAGTGGCTTGTGATCCATTTCTTAAAGTGGCCAGTGATTTCTAATCTATGTCTCCTGTGTTTGTGTCTTTGTCTGAACGTGTGTGTAGGCTTGCCTTGGAGAGGCCATCCAATCTTCCAACAAAGCAACATTAAAAATGGCATATGATCGGAGAGCATCTTCTACCAGATTTAAATGTACAATAGAGGCTTGATTTTGACCGGACAGTTTTAATTTATGCCCTTGAGGTGCGTTCAAAAAGGCTGATGTTAGCAGTGAAATACATCAGCTTTTAAACTGTTAGCCAACGTTAGTGAATGTTTTAATGGCCAAAAGCTAGCTGAAGAACTTCAGCATATGTGATAGGTTTTTTAGTTTTTCCCTTGCTACTGTTTAATTGTGTGAATCAGCATTTTAAAGTTTTGGGACAGTCTTGTTGATCAGGCTGTGACGATAACAGTATGACAATATTTGTTTCAATTTTTCTTTGGTCCTATAAAAACTTGCTGTATGTAAAATATTCTGTGCTATATCTTAGAAATTAAATAAATGCGACAAGATAATGATATTTGTTTCTAAAATTAGGGCTGTTTATCTAAAGATGTAAAATGAGCTTTTTGTTTCTTGCCATGTTATGAATGATACTGGTATCTTCCTGGCCCTACTTGTTGAACACACACCTGGTCTTGTTAGAAGTAGAGGAGACGAGGCATTTGTCAGACTAATTGCCATTTTTGATAATATATATTCATGTGATTACTTTACATTAGGTTCAAGGTAGAAGTTTCCCCCTAACCACATATCTAGGATCAGATTACCTTTCCCCAATCCTAACTTTACCTGTTACTGGGATGAAGAATACAGTTAGCTCCAAAAGTATTTCATTTTTGTTGTTGTTTTGACTGTGTACTCTAGCATTTTGGATTTGAAATGATACAATGACTATGAGGTTAAATTGCAGACTGTCAGCTTTAATTTGAGGGTATTTTCATCCATATCGGGTGAATTGTTTAGAAATTACAGCATTTTCTGTACGTAGTCCTCTCATTTTAGGGGACCAAAAGTATTTCATACAAATTCACTTGTGTAGTAAAAAGTATTTGGTCCCATATTCATATCACACAATGACTACATCAAGCTTGTGACTACACATTTGTTGAATGCATTTGCTGTTTGTTTAGGTTGTGTTTTATATTATTTTGTGCCCAATAGAAATCAATGGTAAATATTGTATTGTCATTTTGTAGTGAGTTTTAGTGTAAATAAGAATAAAATGTTTCTAAACTCTTCTACATTAATATGGATGCTACCATGATTATGGATCATCCTGAATAAATTGTGAATAATGATATGAGAAAGTTGGACACATATCACCCCCCCCTCCCTAAAATATGCTAACGTCCCCTGTTATTGTAATGGTAAGAGGTTAGCATGTTTTAGGGGTATGATATTTGTGCATCTGTAACTTTCTCACTCATCATTATTCACGATGCATTCAGAATGATCCATAATCATGGTAGCATCCACATCAATGTAGAAGTGTATTCTATGACGGTCTGAACTTTAATCTCATAGTCGTTGTATAATTTCAAATCCAAAGGGCTGCAGTACAGAGCCAAAATGACAACGGCAGCAAAAATTCACTGTTCCAATACTTTTTGAGCTCACTGTGTCTGACCCTGTGTCAGTGTTTAGGGGCAATTTAGCCTCTTAATCATGCTTTCAGAACGGAAACGGCTTTCACTACCTACTGTGCATCTCAAGTGTCTCCCTCTCTTAAGAGAAAGCAATATGATGTTCTAACCCTACTGGGTATGACCTTTCACCTGTCCAGTCTTTACAGAGTAGTGCAGAGGAAGGGAGCGGTGTGAGGAGAGGAAACCTTGTTTGATTATTGAGATGCACCCGTATTCTACTCTCTATTAGAAGACAGAAAACCAAAAGACTTCGGGGTAGGGGCGGACTAGGGAGGGATCGATTTGGGATTCACAAAGTAACATTCTCACACTGTCTGTGTGTGTAGCTACAGAGAGCATGACTGAGGAGAGAGGAGGGTTTGTAAAGGGAGTCTGTCCCTGATGTTTCAAGATGAAGGGATAGAAACCGCTCCAGGTTGAAGCTGTCTATTTAACTGATACTGTATGTCTGGTGGCAAATGTTCAATAAATAATTTCCTAATTATGCAGTTTGTGTTTAGGGGGAGACAAGAAGAGATTTTTTTAAAGACTACTGGGATTTACCCCATGGGATTTTCCATGAATGGAGTCCATCAGATAGTGTTTTATTGTCTGTTTACACAGACAGTTGCCTCATCATAAAAACTAAACTTGTTCCATTTTCTGTTCCAGAGATCTAGTGCTTAGACCCTAATCCCTCTCCTCTAATCACTTGTGTATTTCTGAAAGGTTTGTATTGGTGGAACCAGACCTGGGTTAAATGACTAATTAAAATGTCTCAATTACTTTCACATACATTTCAAAGTAAGTATTCAGATATACTTTTATTTGAAAAGACAAGTAGCTGAATATTGGAAAGTATTTCCTCATTGAAGAGTTTTTTGTTTACAGGCAGGCAGGTATAACTTTCAGGAAATATAAGGTAACTACTTCCTTATTGAGAACAATAATAAGTATGTCTGATTTCTAGTGTGGTCTTGCTTTTTGCAAACACTCGTTACATGAAAATCTAGTACTTTGAAGTACATGATATTCTAGTTCATTTATTGTAAGTATACTAAAGACCTTTTTTGAAGACATGAAAAGTATACTTTTTGTAAGTATACTGAAGTACACTTATTGAGATATGAAAATTAATTTTATTTTTATTTTTACATTTTTAATTTCACCTTTATTTAACCAGGTAGGCTAGTTGAGAACAAGTTCTCATTTGCAACTGCGACCTGGCCAAGATAAAGCATAGCAGTGTGAACAGATAACACAGAGTTACACATGGAGTAAACAATTAACAAGTCAATAACACAGTAGAAAAAAAGGGAGTCTATATACATTGTATGCAAAAGGCATGAGGAGGTAGGCGAATAATTACAATCAAGTGTATGCTCATGAAGTATACTGCAGTACACTTTTCACCACATGAAAATAGAGTACACTTTGGATATACTGTATTTGAATGAAAATGAGGTTGAATATAAACTACATTCATCAATCTGACTTCATTATCATGCGAATAAATACAACAGGCCCTGTACTTTTCTGGAGGATCTTAGTCAAGGCAGCGACCATGGCATCACAACTCATTATGACTATAATGAACATGTGTCTATCTCGCACCTTTATGCAAGTATGAAGAGGCTAGTTACAAATAGCTAATCCTGGCGACCAATGTTCTAGCATTTAATTTATTGAGGCAAGTAGATCAGGGATGTCAAGGTGGAACCAAGCATAAGCTATGTGTATAGTGTAAATGGGTCTTTCTATGTACTAGGGTAGCAGGGAGGATTTCCTACACTGGACAACTTGTTACAGATGTTGATAAGTCATTGATCATTTTTTAAATATAATTACATGAAGATAGAAGGGGGCATCACAGCTATATTCAGTCAAATTCATGAGTTGATTTAAAACCGGTTTCACACACTATCATGGTTGGTGTCTTGATGGATTTGTCCAAAATCATGTGACAAAATATTACTTTCTGTCCTTGCATTTATGGTAGTGTAAGTTGTCATTAAATAATATATTACACATTCAGTTAAATTATACATTGAACTTGAACCCTGTAAGAATCCTGGATCTAGCTGTTGGATAGTTTTTATATAGAGATCAGAAATGCAGCTTAACTACATAACATGTTGTGTCTCCTTATCTTATGGCGTGAAAACAGTTTTCATGGGCACACAAATCCAAAATGATGTATTTAATTGCAAGGTCGAATGCCTCTAACCCGAAAGAGTCACCTTACCTTGATACTTAAAACCTAAATCGATACTGTCATTAACGTGGTTCTTCAATATTTATGCATAATACTTGTTGGATGCACATTTGGTGTCCAGCTGATGAGTTATGCCATGATATTCTCACACATCATCATCAGATCCAGAAGGAAATTTTCTGAATGACAGTCAAGTGACGAACAGCTGTTGTGAAAGTGCATTTAAAGGTGTTGTCCAGGATATTTTGGTGTCTCATTCCTTAAACTGGTGAAGACAGTGGTGCCTGGATCCACATTGGATCTAATATCTACATAGCCATGGGAAGTAGGGGTGCTGAATCCCAAATATACTCTTGGATGAGGGAGTAGGGAAATATAAAACATTTTCTTCCCAAAGTAGTGCGCTGGTCCTTTCCATGTCATGTATTAGCAGATCAAATATCTGTTTGCAGCGCTGGCAATGTTCTTTTTTCTCCAGAAAAGTAGTGCGCTGGTGTGTTACTGCTCTATTAGCAGATCAATTATACAATTGCATAATATTGAGGTACTCTAAAATTAAAATGAAGTGCTTGAAAGCGTCCCTGAACGTTCTTGAATTAGACTTGCCAGTGTCTGAATGAACCCTACTTACAGGATGTATAGTCCTAGTCCTGTGTTGTTGTATAGGTGGAGTAATGGGCTACTTACAGGATGTATAGTCCTGTGTTGTTGTATAGGTGGAGTAATGGGCTACTTACAGGATGTATAGTCCTAGTCTCCGAGTCCCTGCTGCTGAAAAACATCCACCACAGCATGATGCTGCCACCACCATGCTTCACCTTAGGGACAGTGCCAGGTTTCCTCCAGATGTGACACTTGGCATTCAGGCCAAAGAGTTCAATCTTGGTTTCAGACCAGAAAATCTTGTGTATATACAGTACCAGTCAAAAGCTTGGACACATACTCATTCGAGTTTTTCTTGAATTTTTAAAATAGTGAAGACATCAAAACTATGAAATAACACATGGAATCATGTAGTAACCCAAAAAAGTGTTAAACAAACTATTAATATTTTTTATAAATGAAGAATAATCATGGATTAAGGTTCCACAATATGTCTCATATTTCTAATGTCAGTTCGCCTGACTGACTCAGTGTTTACAATTATAAAGTGTTTAATATAGATTTCATAAGTGTCAGATATATATATTTAAAAAAGTGGCTGGTAGAAATGAAAGAGATTAATTATCCTGCATTGGTGTCTTATCAACAAAGTGAAACAAACAAACAAACTTAAAAAAAAAAAAAAGTTCTATGTTTCTGAGACTATTTATTTTCGCTTGATCGTCATTTGGTGATGGAAACTGTACTATCTCTGACAGGAACATTCTGATTTAGTTTTTGGTTTATGGTCGAAGCACTCCAATTTAAGCCAATCATTAAGTTGTGTCTTTGTCAACCACGAACAGCACATGTTGTCCCTGAGCTCCGTAACATTTCATCATCTAGCGAGTGAATATCTTATTGCTTATCCCAGTTGGCATCTAAAATCTACTCAGTACTTCGCTACTTCTGCCGGAAGTGCCACCAATAATCGTTTCCCCAGTAACCTCGCCAGGAAACCCGTGGATACATTTTACGAACACAACCTTGGTTTCTTTTTACTTCTATCCTTCCGCTACAGTTGAAGTCGGAAGTTTACATACACTTATGGAGTCATTCAAACTCGTTTTTCATCCACTCCACACATTTCTTATTATCAAACTATAGTTTTGGCAAGTCGGTTAGGAAATCTACTTTGGCATGACACAAGTCATTTTTCCAACAATTGTTTACAGACAGATTATTTCACTTATAACAGTGGGTTAGAAGTTTACATACACTAAGTTGACAGCCAGCCAAGCCGTGCCTTTAAACAGCTTGAAAAATTACAGGAAATGATGTCATGGCTTAGGAAGCTTCTGATAGGCTAATTGACCAAATTTGAGTCAATTGGAGGTGTACCTGTGGATGAATTTCAAGGCCTACCTTCAAACTCAGTGCCTCTTTGCTTGAAGTCATGGGAAAATCAAAAGAAATCAGCCAAGACCTCAGAAAAAATAATTGTAGACCTCTGCAAGTCTGGTTCATCCTTGGGAGCAATTACCAAATGCCTGAAGGTACCACGTTCATCTGTACAAACAATAGTACGCAAGTATAAACACCATGGGACCACACAGCCATCATACCGCTCAGGTAGGAGACGCGTTCTGTCTCCTAGAGATGAACGTACTTTGGTGCGAAAAGTGCAAATCAATCCCAGAACAACAGCAAAGGACCTTGTGAAGATGCTGGAGGAAACTGGTACAAAAGTATCTATATCCACAGTAAACGGGTCCTATATCGACATAACCTGAAAGGCCGCTCAGCAAGGAAGAAGCCACTGCTCCAAAACCGCCATAAAAAAGCCAGACTATGTTTTGCAACTGCACATAGAGCCAAAGATTGTACTTTTTGGAAAAATGTCCTCTGGTCTGATGAAACAAAAATAGAACTGTTTGGCCATAATGACCATCGTTATGTTTGGAGGAACCAGGGGGAAGCTTGCAAGCCGAAAAACACCATCCCAACCGTGAGGCACGGGGGTGGCAGCATCATGTTGTGGGGGTGTTTTGTTGCAGGAGGGACTGGTGCACTTCATAAAATAAATGGCATCATGAGGATGGAAAATGATGTGGATATATTGAAGCAACATATTAAGACATCAGTCAGGAAGTCAAAGCTTGGTTGCAAATGGGTCTTCCAAATGGACAATGACCCCAAGCATATTTCCAAAGTTGTGGCAAAATCGCTTAAGGACAACAAAGTCAAGTATTGGAGTGGCCATCAAAGCCCTGACCTCAAGCATATAGGAAAATGTGTGGGCAGAACTGAAAAAGTGTTTGCGAGCAAGGAGGCCTACCAACCTGACTCAGTTACACCAGCTCTGTCAGGAGGAATGGGCCACAATTCACCCAACTTATTGTGGGAAGCTGGTGGGAGGCTACCTGAAACGTTTGACCCAAGTTAAACAATTTAAAGGCATGCAACCAAATACTAATTGAGTATATGTAAACTTCTGACCCACTGGGAGTGTGATGAAAGAAATAAAAGCTTAAATAAATCACTCTACTCGTATTCTGACATTTCATTCTTAAAATAAAGTGGTGATCCTAACTGACCTAAAACTATAATTTCTGCTAGGATTAAATGTCAGGAATTGTGAAAAACAGAGTTTAAATGTATTTGGCTAAGGTGCATGTAAACTTCCTACTTCAACTGTATTTCTGAAGACCATCCTGTTGGATTTCTATTTGCCATATTTTTTAAACTCTGTTCCACAAAAGTTCTTAACCTATATACATTTTACAGACACAGTATATTTGACATTAGTTATCTTGTTGTTGTTGTTGTTATTAGTCCCACCCTTCATCTCCATTCAACCCCTCCCATCTATCTCTTAACACCATCCATATTGGATTTCTACTTGCCATATAGTTTTCAACTGTGCTGTGATATTTTACAAAAGTTCTGAACCATTCTATTCTCATAGTTTCTACAGATTGTAAATGAAAGATAAACATTTTGCTAGAAGTTTTATTATATTATTCATTGATTGACTAGGACTTTTAAAATCACCGAACAGTGCTATCTGCAGAGTTATCTCCAGGTAAATATTCCAATTCATCAGCCATTGCTGGATTTTGGTAGTCTAAACTGCAATCGGGGATATTGGTCCCGTAGGCACCAATGCGATAGCAGCTAGGTCTTGTCTGCTGAGTTCATTGATTGTATATATATATATTTTAAAAATTGTGAGTGGATGTCATGCTTCCTCTTCCATCTCTGACTACTCCTTCCTTCCTTCGATTAGTAGTCCTGCTTGTTCCAGTGCTTTATCTACATTAGGCACCAGTTGTCTCTCGTAGTCCCAGACTCTCTTGTCTTCATGCAGCTCCTCCTTGGTCAGTCCTCCTCGTAGGGGAACTCTGACATGGATGATATGACACACGTTAGGAGGAACCTTCACTGTCTGCCCGAAGTTACGCAGCACAGAGTGGACCGACGTCTGCTCCACTGCCCTGGGGTCAGAGACACAGAAGGGTTGTTAGACAGAGTGGACCGACGTCTGCTCCACTGCCCTGGGGTCAGAGACACAGAAGGGTTGTTAGACAGAGTGGACCGACGTCTGCTCCACTGTCCTGGGGTCAGAGACACAGAAGAGTTGTTAGACAGAGTGGACCGACGTCTGCTCCACTGTCCTGGGGTCAGAGACACAGAAGAGTTGTTAGACAGAGTGGACCGACGTCTGCTCCACTGTCCTGGGGTCAGAGACACAGAAGAGTTGTTAGACAGAGTGGACCGACGTCTGCTCCACTGCCCTGGGGTCAGAGACACAGAAGGGTTGTTAGAAAGAGTGGACTGACGTCTGCTCCACTGTCCTGGAGTCAGAGACACAGAAGAGTTGTTAGACAGAGTGGACCGACGTCTGCTCCACTGTCCTGGGGTCAGAGACACAGAAGAGTTGTTAGACAGAGTGGACCGACGTCTGCTCCACTGTTCTGGGGTCAGAGACACAGAAGGGTTGTTAGACAGAGTGGACCGACGTCTGCTCCACTGTCCTGGGGTCAGAGACACAGAAGAGTTGTTAGACAGAGTGGACCGACGTCTGCTCCACTGTCCTGGGGTCAGAGACACAGAAGAGTTGTTAGACAGAGTGGACCGACGTCTGCTCCACTGTCCTGGGGTCAGAGACACAGAAGAGTTGTTAGACAGAGTGGACCGACGTCTGCTCCACTGTCCTGGGGTCAGAGACACAGAAGAGTTGTTAGACAGAGTGGACCGACGTCTGCTCCACTGTCCTGGGGTCAGAGACACAGAAGAGTTGTTAGACAGAGTGGACCGACGTCTGCTCCACTGTCCTGGGGTCAGAGACACAGAAGAGTTGTTAGACAGAGTGGACCGGCGTCTGCTCCACTGCCCTGGGGTCAGAGACACAGAAGGGTTGTTAGAGACACCACTGTCCTGGAGTCAGAGACACAGAAGAGTTGTTAGACAGAGTGGACCGGCGTCTGCTCCACTGCCCTGGGGTTAGAGACACAGAAGGGTGGTTAGACAGAGTGGACCGACGTCTGCTCCACTGTCCTGGGGTCAGAGACACAGAAGGGTTGTTAGACAGAGTGGACTGACATCTGCTCTATTCTATCCTTTCCTGGGTCTTACTTTCATCTTGTAGGGGTGGTATGTTCTAACAAGAGCCCTATACTACGAACTCTGAGTTCAACATGCGATAACCACTTACTCAAATGTGGCTCACCTTTTAGCCAGGTACATTTCTGGGCAGGCGAAATCAGGGCTAACTCTACTCATCCTGAATGAAATATCTGAGCCGTGAGTTGAGGACCAATGAGATCAGGTTCCCATCATCCCTTTAATTTGAGGAGGACCACTGATGAAATATTAATCAAGTGGTTTTTTTTCGGTGTAATTCTTTGTTGTAATATTAAATACACATTTAGTAATGACAGGATGCATTTGAAACTTCATGCAGAGTTTAACTTTTGTATGACTTAATATAATTATTTTATCTATAGAGTGGGGGAGAAAAGGTGCTTGTGCATTAATAAGCACACCTAAGACGGCATGAACGATACATAATAAAAGACGGCACTTCTTATGACCCTTTTCACACCATAACCTGCAGAATTTGCAAGATAGCTTTTAATTCATGTTGATCGGGTTAAAAATGTAATGTAGCGCTGACTCGCCCAAGGATTTATGTTTCAGCATTGTCTCAATGAAGAGTTCGGAGTTTGACTAGCCACGTGCGACATGCATGCGCAGTTATAAGTCTGCTAGAGTGAGCAGCAGGAGTACAAGCAATATCCAACGTTGTAATAGGGATGAAGCCTGAGCTGGAATGTGAACCTAACTGAAGCTGACTAGCTTTAGAAAGCCCTGAGTATATCTAGCTAGCTTCTTAGTATACTACTCTGGGCCATACTATCATCTTGGAGAGGTAGGAGATTCTAACCTGGGCCGTACTATCATCTTGGAGAGGTAGGAGATTCTAACCTGGGCCGTACTATCTTCTTGGAGAGGTAGGAGATTCTAACCTGGGCCGTACTATCTTCTTGGAGAGGTAGGAGATTCTAACCTGGGCCGTACTATCTTCTTGGAGAGGTAGGAGATTCTAACCTGGGCCGTACTATCTTCTTGGAGAGGTAGGAGATTCTAACCTGGGCCGTACTATCTTCTTGGAGAGGTAGGAGATTCTAACCTGGGCCGTACTATCATCTTGGAGAGGTAGGAGATTCTAACCTGGGCCGTACTATCATCTTGGAGGGGTGGGAGATGCGATAGTCTGGCTCCTCTCTGTAGATGTGCGCCATGATGTTGATCCCTGGAACATTTCTCCAGCGGGGCAGTTCAAACCTTCCACTGGGCTCAAACTGGGACTTAGGATAGATGTGGTTCTCTATGAGGAACACTTCGGCCTGGGGAGAAGGAGTGTTGAGTGAGAGAAGGCAAAAGAGAGGAGGAATTCTGATTTTTTCCCTTCATATCCAATACATCTTTCTCACTGTCCACACCTTTATTGTATTTTGACCCATATCAGATTTGCACATTCACATGCAAACTCTATGCTCATTCATTTCCTGTCAATGTTGGGGTGGTTATCTTGGTAACGGCAGGTCATGTGCAAGAACAACAATTCTGATGTGAGCATCCAGACTGATGAGAATCACATACGAATGTGGAATCAGAAGTCAAAAGACAAGAGTCCATTGCTGCTTTTACACGAGCAGCCCAATTCTGATCTTTTTTCAATAATTGGTCTTTTCAGTTCTAAAAACTGTCAGAAGATCAGATATGATTGGTCAAAGAAACAAAAACACCAAAGATCAGTAATTGCTGTTTACACATTGAGCAAAATATCAGGTGTCAGATATGCCAAATAATTGGCAAGAAAATCTGAATTGGGATGCCTGTGTAAACAGCCTAACATATGCATACTACACACATAATGATCATAATTAACACACATACACAGTACTTCCCTGAGTCCTCCCCCTACCTTTGGGTTTTGCCTCTGAAGTACGTCCATCATCTGGGGCAGGGTTTGATGCTGGTATGGAGCTATAATCTCATCGATGTCGTTCAGCAGTACATAGCGTGACTGATACATGTGTCTGTAGACACAGTCATTTAGAGTGGTCAACTGGCCATAGTAGTGGATGTCCCCTCCATTTTCACTGGGCTGCCACCCACTGGACGGGTTCATGTATTTGCCGATGGGCCAGGGCACCACCTGCAGTCAATCAATCCGCCAGTTAATTTGGGAGAACGGGCTCGTGGTAATGACTGGAGCGGAATAGGTGGAGTTGTATCAAATACATCAAACACATGGTTTCCAGGTGTTTGATGCCATTCCATTTGCTCCGTTCCGGCCATTATTATGAGCCGTCCTCCCCTCAGCAGCCTTCACTGCTATCTGTCTATGTATCTATCCATGTATCCATCCATCCAATCAGTTAATTCTTACCTCCACAAAGCCGTCCTGTGTGTAACTCTGTAGCAGTCTCTCCAGATCTGATCCACAGCTGGTGTTATACACCACAACATGCTGCACTCCCAACAGCCTGCAACATAGCAATCAATCAACCAACCATTTAATCAATCAATCAACCATTTAATCAATCAATCAACCATTTAATCAATCAATCAACCATTTAATCAATCAACCAACCATTTAATCAATCAACCAACCATTTAATCAATCAATCCATCACGCAATACCCACTTGTACATCTCCAGAGTCTGGGTGACCTGAAGCACGTTGTTATAATCGCCAAATAAATTGGACCAACAGACAGTGAAGTTGAACTGAAACTCCTCTTCCTCCCTTTTCACAAGGTTCTGGATGCGGAGGAAGGTTTGGTTCTGAGCGAGCTCGGTGTCAGCTTGTGTGGCGAGGGTCACGTGCGACGGGTTACAGCCGGGGACATTCGGACAAAGGACGTCGGTCGTCACGAAGCGGAAACCTTCATCCCAATACAGAACAGAGTCACATAACTGTAAATCCACAAACTAATCAGAGAATCACCAAGCCCCTTATTTCTTTGATTCGGGTGTGTCAGTGCAGGGCTAAAACCAAATAGCAGGTACCAAAGTGATCAGAGTGCATCTGGACTTCAGCCTTCATTCCATTAGCCCAGTGAGTCCCACAGTAGAACACACAGTACAGAGGCTGGACAGAGTCTCGTCTGAAGATACTGATGATGCGTACGGAGCTTCCCTCCACACGATGTTCCTTGTAGGCCCCCACCATGAAGTGTTTGGTGTCGTTGACAGGCGTGATGGACTGGTCAGAGATGTGGTGCGGATAGAGGTGCTGGTGGTCCTGGTGGTTGCCTGGCTGTGACCTGCGGAATCATGGACAGATATTTTCCATTTGGCACTTTTATTACGTTTCTTGATTGTACGGCAGAGGCTACACGGTACCTGGGTAATGTGAAGATGGCGTAGACCATGACTGCCAGAGCAGAAGCTATCAGTAAGCGTAACGCACCCCTCTTCACCATCATGAGCCAGATCTAGGAAGGTAGTTTATAGAAGGTGAAGAATGAGGTGACCTTTGAAGAGAAGGGAAAGTTAATAATGTAGTCGCACTTGCTCCCTGGCTACGTTTACACATGCAGCCCAATTCTGATAGTTTTTTGCCACAAATTGGTCTTTCGACCAATCAGATCAGCTCTTTTGCCCGTAATTGGGCAAAATATCAGAATTGGGCTGCCTGTTTAAACGCAGCCTCTGATCCTTGGAGTGAGATGAAGACATGCATGACATGCAAAATACTGTATCTAATGACAGTCAATAGGCCTCAAGTTCAACTTTCAACTTGCAGCATTATTTGTCCCAGAGAGGGCAATAGTGGCTTTGCAGCAGGGGAGCACGTATGACATGAAAAACATCAAATCCACATGGACCAGAATGGAAACGACAGTAAGGGACACAATGGAAATAAATCTAATCATATCTAATTGTATTTGTCACATACACATGGTTAGCAGATGTTAATGTGAGTGTAGCGAAATGCTTGTGCTTCTAGTTCCGACCATGCAGTAATATCTAACAAGTAATCTAACCTAACAATTTCACAACAACTACCTTATACACACACAAGTGTAAAGGAATGAATAAGAATATATAAGTGGTGGCCGAACGGCATAGGAAAGATGTAGTAGATAGTATAGAGTACATTATATACATATGAGATGAGTAATGTAGGGTATGTAAACATTATATTATGTGGCATTGTTTAAAGTGGCGAGTGATACATTTATTACATCCATTGTTCCATTATTTAAGTGGCTAGAGTTGAGTCAGTATGTTGGCAGCAGCCACTCAATGTTAGTGGTGGCTGTTTAACAGTCTGATGGCTTTGAGTTTTTCAGTCTCTCGGTCCCCGCTTTGATGCACCTGTACTGACCTCGCCTTCTGGATGATAGCGCGGTGAACAGGCATCTTTTTGGCCTTCCTGTGACATCGGGTGGTGTAGGTGTCCTGGAGGGCAGCTAGTTTGCCCCCAGTGATGTGTTGTGCAGACCTCACTACCCTCTGGAGAGCCTTACGGTTGTGGGCGGAGCAGTTGCCATACCAGGAGGTGATACAGCACGACAAGATGCTCTCGATTGTGCATCTGTAAAAGTTTGTGAGTGTTTTTGGTGACGAGCCAAATTTCTTCAGCCTCCTGAGGTTGAAGAGGCGCTGCTGCTCATTCTTCGCCACGCTGTCTGTGTGGGTGGACCATTTCAGTTTGTCTGTGATGTGTACGCCAAGGAACTTAAAACTTTCCACCCTCTCCACTACTGTCCTGTCAATGTGGATAGAGGGCTGTTCCCTCTGCTGTTTCCTGAAGTCCACGATCATCTCCTTTGTTTTGTTGACATTGAGTGTGAGGTTATTTTCCTGACACCACACTCCGAGGGTCCTCACCTCCTCCCTGTAGGCCGTCTTGTCATTGTTGGTAATCAAGCCTACTACTGATGTGTCGTCTGCAAACTTGATGATTGAGTTGGAGGCGTGCATGGCCACGCAGTCAAGGGTGAACAGGGAGTACAGGAGGCTGAGAACGCACCCTTGTGGGGCCCCAGTGTTGAGGATCAGCGGGGTGGAGATGTTGTTACCTACCCTCACCACCTGGGGGGCGGCCCGTCAGAAAGTCCAGGACCCAGTTGCACAAGGCGGGGTCGAGACCCAGGGTCTCGAGCTTAATGACGAGTTTGGAGGGTACTATGGTGTTAAATGCTGAGCTGTAATCGATGAACAGCATACTTACATAGATATTTCTCTTGTCCAGATGGGTTAAGGCAGTGTGCAGTGTGATTGCGATTGCGTCGTCTGTGGACCTATTGGGGCGGTAAGCAAATTGGAGTGGGTCTAGGGTGTCAGGTAGAGTGGAGGTGACATGATCCTTAACTAGTCTCTCAAAGCACTTCATGATGACAGAAGTGAGTGCAATGGGGCGATAGTCATTTAGTTCAGTTACCTTAGCTTTCTTGGGAACAGGAACAATGGTGGCCCTCTTGAAGCATGTGGGAACAGCAGACTGGGATAAGGGTTGATTGAATATGTCCGTAAACACCCCAGCCAGCTGGTCTGCGCATGCTCTCAGGATGTGGCCGGGGATGCCGTCTGGGCCTGCAGCGTTGCGAGGGTTAACACGTTTAAATGTTTTACTCACATTGGCTGCAGTGAAGGAGAGCCCGCAGGTTTTGGTAGCGGGCCGTGTCAGTAGCACTGTATTGTCCTCAAAGCGAGCAAAGAAGTTGTTTAGTCTGTCTGGGAGCAAGACATCGTGGTCCGTGACGGGGCTGGTTTTTCTTTTGTATTCCGTAATTGACTATAGACCCTGCCACATACCTCTCGTGCCTGAGCCGTTGAATTGCGACTCGACTTTGTCTCTATACTGACGCTTGTTTGATTGCCTTGCGGAGGGAATAGCGACACTGTTTGTATTCGGTCATGTTTCCGGTCACTTTGCCCTGATTAAAAGCAGTGGTTTGAGCTTTCAGTTTTGCGCGAATGCTGCCATCAATCCACAGTTTCTGGTCGACGTTATGCAGTGGAATCCGATTGGTCGGACCAGCGTTGAACGACCCTGAGCGCGGGTGCTTCATGTTTTAGTCTCTGACTATAGGCTGGGAGCAACAAAATGGAGTCGTGATCAGCTTTTCCAAAAGGAGGGCGGGGGAGGGTCTTATATGCATTGCGGAAGTTAGAATATCAATGATCCAGGATTTTGCCAGCCCGGATTGTGCAATCGATATGCTGATAGAATTTAGGGAGCCTTGATTTCAGATTAGCCTTGTTAAAATCCCCATCTACAATAAATGCAGTCTCAGAATATGTGGTTTTCAGTTTACATAGAGTCGAATGAAGTTCTTTCAGGGCCGTCGATGTGTCTGCTCGGGGGGGGGGGGGGGGGGGTATACACGACTGTGATTATGATCGAAGAGAATTCTCTTGGTAGATAATGTGATCGGCATTTGATTGTGAGGAATTCTAAGTCAGGTGAACAAAAGGACTTGAGTTGATCACACCACGTCTCGTTAATCATAAGGCATACACCCCCGCCCTTCTTCTTACCAGAGAGATGGTTGTTTCTGTCGGCGCGATGCGTGAAGAAACCAGGTGGCTGTACCAACTCTGGTATCGTGTCTCGAGTGAGCCATGTTTCCGTGAAACAAAGAACTTTACAGTCTCTGATGTCTCTCTGGAAGGCAACTCTTGCTCGTATTTTGTCTACCTAGTTGTCAAGAGACTGGACATTGGCAAGTAGTATGCTCGGGAGCAGTGCGCGATGTGGCCGTCTATGGAGCCTGACCAGAAGACCGCTCCGTCTGCCCCTTCTACTGCGCTGTTGTTATGGGTCTCTACGGCGCTGTTGTTTTGGGTCTCTACGGCGCTGTTGTTTTGGGTCTCTACGGCGCTGTTGTTTTGGGTCTCTACGGCGCTGTTGTTATGGGTCTCTACGGCGCTGTTGTTTTGGGTCTCTACGGCGCTGTTGTTTTGGGTCTCTACAGCGCTGTTGTTTTGGGTCTCTACTGCGCTGTTGTTTTGGGTCTCTACTGCGCTGTTGTTTTGGGTCTCTACGGTGCTGTTGTTTTGGGTCTCTACTGCGCTGTTGTTTTGGGTCTCTACTGCGCTGTTGTTTTGGGTCTCTACGGTGCTGTTGTTTTGGGTCTCTACGGTGCTGTTGTTTTGGGTCTCTACGGCGCTGTTGTTTTGGGTCTCTACTGCGCTGTTGTTTTGGGTCTCTACTGCGCTGTTGTTTTGGGTCTCTACTGCGCTGTTGTTTTGGGTCTCTACGGCGCTGTTGTTTTGGGTCTCTACTGCGCTGTTGTTTTGGGTCTCTACGGCGCTGTTGTTTTGGGTCTCTACGGCGCTGTTGTTTTGGGTCTCTACAGTGCTGTTGTTTTGGGTCGCCGGCTGCGATCCGATCCATTGTCCTGGGTGGTGGGCCAAACAGAGGATACGCTTCGGGAAAGTCGTAATCCTGGTCGTAATGTTAGTGAGTTGACATTGCTCTTATATCCAATCGTTCCTCCTGACTGTATATAATAAAGCCTAAGATTTTCTTGGGTAACATTGTAAGAAATAACACATAAAAAAACAAAATACTGCATAGTTTCCTAGGAACGCGAAGCGAGGCAGCCATCTCTGTCGGTGCCGGAAGTAAGACATTGGCTTTGTATTATCTCTTTCTAGTTTTTTTTTTTGCTGTGTATGTATTTCTTAACCTGTCAAATACAATAAATCAACCACTGCCTTGAGGGGAAGTGACAGGTGTGTGCCGCGGTTGATTGCAGTTATTGTTGTGGTGTGTTTATAGAGTTCTTAGTGGACAAGCCAGAGCTGGAGTTTCAGGACCTAAATGAGAAAGCCAGAGCTCTGAAACACATCCTCAGTAAGATACCTGATGAGATCAACGACCGGGTACTCTTACCAAAGATGGTCGATAAATGAAGATGTCCCACTTAGGCTGTTTATCATATAAAACACATTGTCCATTCCGGTCTGCTTAATTAATAGGGTGGCTCTCGCATAGGCACCAATGCATAAGCAGCTAGGTCTGGTCTGCTTAGTTGACTGATGAGGGTGTGGGATGTCTCTCTTCCTCTTCCGTCTCTGTGCTTACTACACACACGCGGGTGCACAGATAGAGCCATAGAGGTGCTGGGGCACCTGCACTTTTTCCCTCCTATGAAAAAAGTGTGCTTTTTATTGGTAGCAGTTTTTTAAAACTAATTATTTTGTATATAATTGTCTGCCTCTTTTCTCGCTTGTAATTTAAATGCAATGAATTATCCGTCAAAGTACATAATTGATCAGAAACGAAGGAATCTTGAAAAAAGAAACCCGCCCCTCTGCCACTCATCCTGCGTGCACTAGCTACCTGCCGGTTACTTCATCCAATTCATATTCTAACCTGTCCTATTCATATTCTAACCTGTCCTATTCATATTCTAACCTGTCCTATTCATATTCTAACCTGTCCTATTCATATTCTAACCTGTCCTATTCATATTCTATCCTATCCTATTCATATTCTAACCTGTCCTATTCATATTCTATCCTATCCTATTCATATTCTAACCTGTCCTATTCATATTCTATCCTATTCATATTCTAACCTGTCCTATTCATATTCTATCCTATTCATATTCTAACCTGTCCTATTCATATTCTATCCTATCCTATTCATATTCTAACCTGTCCTATTCATATTCTAACCTATCCTATTCATATTCTAACCTATCCTATTCATATTCTATCATATCCAATTCATATTCTAACCTGTCCTATTCATATTCTATCCTATCCTATTCATATTCTAACCTGTCCTATTCATATTCTATCCTATCCTATTCATATTCTAACCTGTCCTATTCATATTCTATCCTATCCTATTCATATTCTAACCTGTCCTATTCATATTCTATCCTATCCTATTCATATTCTAACCTGTCCTATTCATATTCTATCCTATCCAATTCATATTCTAACCTATCCTATTCATATTCTAACCTATCCTATTCATATTCTATCCTATCCAATTCATATTCTAACCTATCCTATTCATATTCTATCCTATTCATATTCATATTCTAACCTATCCAATTCATATTCTACCCTATCATATTCATATTCTAACCTATCCTATTCATATTCTATCCTATTCATATTCTATCCTATCATATTCATATTCTAACCTATCCAATTCATATTCTACCCTATCATATTCATATTCTAACCTATCCTATTCATATTCTATCCTATCATATTCATATTCTAACCTATCCAATTCATATTCTACCCTATCATATTCATATTCTAACCTATCCTATTCATATTCTATCCTATCCTATTCATATTCTAACCTATCCTATTCATATTCTATCCTATCCTATTCATATTCTAACCTATCCTATTCATATTCTATCCTATTCATATTCTAACCTATCCTATTCATATTCTATCCTATCCTATTCATATTCTATCCTATCCTATTCATATTCTATCCTGTCCTATTCATATTCTATCCTATCCAATTCATATTCTATCCTATTCATATTCTACCCTATCATATTCATATTCTATCCTATTCATATTCTATCCTATCCAATTCATATTCTATCCTATCCTATTCATATTATATCCTATCCAATTCATATTCTATCCTATTCATATTCTACCCTATCATATTCATATTCTATCCTATCCTATTCATATTCTATCCTATCCAATTCATATTCTATCCTATCCAATTCATATTCTATCCTATCCTATTCATATTCTATCCTATCCAATTCATATTCTATCCTATCCAATTCATATTCTATCCTATCCTATTCATATTCTATCCTATCCAATTCATATTCTATCCTATCCAATTCATATTCTATCCTATCCTATTCATATTCTATCCTATCCTATTCATATTCTATCCTATCCTATTCATATTCTATCCTATCCCATTCATATTCTATCCTATCCCATTCATATTCTATCCTATTCATATTCTATCCTATCCTATTCATATTCTATCCTATCCTATTCATATTCTATCCTATTCATATTCATATCCTATCCTATTCATATTCTATCCTATCCTATTCATATTCTATCCTATCCCATTCATATTCTATCCTATTCATATTCTATCCTATCCTATTCATATTCTATCCTATCCTATTCATATTCTATCCTATCCCATTCATATTCTATCCTATCCTATTCATATTCTATCCTATCCTATTCATATTCTATCCTATTCATATTCTATCCTATCCTATTCATATTCTATCCTATCCTATTCATATTCTATCCTATTCATATTCATATCCTATCCTATTCATATTCTATCCTATCCTATTCATATTCTATCCTATCCCATTCATATTCTATCCTATTCATATTCTATCCTATCCTATTCATATTCTATCCTATCCTATTCATATTCTATCCTATCCTATTCATATTCTATCCTATCCCATTCATATTCTATCCTATCCCATTCATATTCTATCCTATTCATATTCTATCCTATCCTATTCATATTCTATCCTATCCTATTCATATTCTATCCTATTCATATTCATATCCTATCCTATTCATATTCTATCCTATCCTATTCATATTCTATCCTATCCCATTCATATTCTATCCTATTCATATTCTATCCTATCCTATTCATATTCTATCCTATCCTATTCATATTCTATCCTATCCCATTCATATTCTATCCTATCCTATTCATATTCTATCCTATCCTATTCATATTCTATCCTATCCTATTCATATTCTATCCTATCCTATCCTATTCATATTCTATCCTATCCTATTCATATTCTATCCTATCCTATTCATATTCTATCCTATCCCATTCATATTCTATCCTATTCATATTCTATCCTATCCTATTCATATTCTATCCTATCCTATTCATATTCTATCCTATCCCATTCATATTCTATCCTATCCCATTCATATTCTATCCTATTCATATTCTATCCTATCCTATTCATATTCTATCCTATCCTATTCATATTCTATCCTATTCATATTCATATCCTATCCTATTCATATTCTATCCCATTCATATTCTATCCTATCCTATTCATATTCTATCCTAACCAATTCATATTCTATCCTATCCTATTCATATTCTATCCTATCCTATCCTATTCATATTCTATCCCATTCATATTCTATCCTATCCTATTCATATTCTATCCTAACCAATTCATATTCATATCCTATCCTATTCATATTCTATCCTATCCTATCCTATTCATATTCTATCCTATCCTATTCATATTCTATCCTATTCATATTCATATCCTATCCTATTCATATTATATCCTATTCATATTCTATCCTAACCAATTCATATTCTATCCTATCCTATTCATATTCTATCCTATTCATATTCTATCCTATCCAATTCATATTCTATCCTATCCTATTCATATTCTATCCTATCCTATTCATATTCTATCCTATCCTATTCATATTCTATCCTATCCAATTCATATTCTATCCTATCCTATTCATATTCTATCCTATCCTATTCATATTCTATCCCATTCATATTCTATCCTATCCTATTCATATTCTATCCTAACCAATTCATATTCTATCCTATCCTATTCATATTCTATCCTATCCTATTCATATTCTATCCTATCCAATTCATATTCTATCCTATCCCATTCATATTCTATCCTATCCTATTCATATTCTATCCTATCCTATTCATATTCTATCCTATTCATATTCATATCCTATCCTATTCATATTCTATCCTATTCATATTCTATCCTATTCATATTCTATCCTATCCCATTCATATTCTATCCTATCCTATTCATATTCTATCCTATCCTATTCATATTCTATCCTATTCATATTCATATCCTATCCTATTCATATTCTATCCCATTCATATTCTATCCTATCCTATTCATATTATATCCTATTCATATTCTATCCTATCCTATTCATATTCTATCCTATTCATATTCATATCCTATCCTATTCATATTCTATCCCATTCATATTCTATCCTATCCTATTCATATTATATCCTATTCATATTCTATCCTATCCTATTCATATTCTATCCTATCCTATTCATATTCATATCCTATCCTATTCATATCCTATCCTATTCATATTCATATCCTATCCTATTCATATTCTATCCTATCCTATTCATATTATATCCTATTCATATTCTATCCTATTCATATTCTATCCTATCCTATTCATATTCATATCCTATCCTATTCATATTCTATCCCATTCATATTCTATCCTATCCTATTCATATTCTATCCTATTCATATTCATATCCTATCCTATTCATATTCTATCCTATCCTATTCATATTCTATCCTATCCAATTCATATTCTATCCTATTCATATTCTATCCTATCCTATTCATATTCTATCCTATCCTATTCATATTCTATCCTATTCATATTCTATCCTATTCATATTCTATCCTATCCTATTCATATTCTATCCTATCCTATTCATATTCATATCCTATCCTATTCATATCCTATCCTATTCATATTCATATCCTATCCTATTCATATTCTATCCTATCCTATTCATATTATATCCTATTCATATTCTATCCTATCCTATTCATATTCTATCCTATCCTATTCATATTCATATCCTATCCTATTCATATTCTATCCCATTCATATTCTATCCTATCCTATTCATATTCTATCCTATTCATATTCATATCCTATCCTATTCATATTCTATCCTATCCTATTCATATTCTATCCTATCCCATTCATATTCTATCCTATCCTATTCATATTCTATCCTATCCTATTCATATTCTATCCTATCCTATTCATATTCTATCCTATCCCATTCATATTCTATCCTATCCTATTCATATTCTATCCTATCCTATTCATATTCTATCCTATTCATATTCATATCCTATCCTATTCATATTCTATCCTATCCTATTCATATTCTATCCTATTCATATTCTATCCTATCCCATTCATATTCTATCCTATCCTATTCATATTCTATCCTATCCTATTCATATTCTATCCTATTCATATTCATATCCTATCCTATTCATATTCTATCCCATTCATATTCTATCCTATCCTATTCATATTATATCCTATTCATATTCTATCCTATCCTATTCATATTCTATCCTATCCTATTCATATTCATATCCTATCCTATTCATATTCTATCCCATTCATATTCTATCCTATCCTATTCATATTATATCCTATTCATATTCTATCCTATCCTATTCATATTCTATCCTATCCTATTCATATTCATATCCTATCCTATTCATATCCTATCCTATTCATATTCATATCCTATCCTATTCATATTCTATCCTATCCTATTCATATTCTATCCTATTCATATTCTATCCTATCCTATTCATATTCTGTCCTATCCTATTCATATTCATATCCTATCCTATTCATATTCTATCCCATTCATATTCTATCCTATCCTATTCATATTCTATCCTATTCATATTCATATCCTATCCTATTCATATTCTATCCTATCCTATTCATATTCTATCCTATTCATATTCTATCCTATCCCATTCATATTCTATCCTATCCTATTCATATTCTATCCTATTCATATTCATATCCTATCCTATTCATATTCTATCCCATTCATATTCTATCCTATCCTATTCATATTATATCCTATTCATATTCTATCCTATCCTATTCATATTCTATCCTATCCTATTCATATTCTATCCTATCCTATTCATATTCATATCCTATCCTATTCATATTCTATCCCATTCATATTCTATCCTATCCTATTCATATTATATCCTATCCCATTCATATTCTATCCTATCCTATTCATATTATATCCTATTCATATTCTATCCTATCCTATTCATATTCTATCCTATCCTATTCATATTCATATCCTATCCTATTCATATTCTATCCCATTCATATTCTATCCTATCCTATTCATATTATATCCTATCCTATTCATATTCTATCCTATCCTATTCATAGTCATATCCTATCCTATTCATATTCTATCCCATTCATATTCTATCCTATCCTATTCATATTATATCCTATCCTATTCATATTCTATCCTATTCATATTCTATCCCATTCATATTCTATCCTATCCTATTCATATTATATCCTATCCTATTCATATTCTATCCTATTCATATTATATCCTATTCATATTATATCCTATTCATATTCTATCCTATCCTATTCATATTCTATCCTATCCTATTCATATTCTATCCTATCCTATTCATATTCTATCCTATCCTATTCATATTCATATCCTATCCTATTCATATTCTATCCCATTCATATTCTATCCTATCTTATTCATATTCTATCCTATCCTATTCATATTCTATCCTATCCTATTCATATTCTATCCCATTCATATTCTATCCTATCCTATTCATATTCTATCCTATCCCATTCATATTCTATCCTATCCTATTCATATTATATCCTATTCATATTCTATCCTATCCTATTCATATTATATCCTATTCATATTCTATCCTATCCTATTCATATTCTATCCTATCCTATTCATATTATATCCTATCCTATTCATATTCTATCCTATTCATATTCATATCCTATCCTATTCATATTCTATCCTATTCATATTCATATCCTATCCTATTCATATTCTATCCTATTCATATTCTATCCTATCCTATTCATATTATATCCTATCCTATTCATATTCTATCCTATCCTATTCATATTCTATCCTATCCTGTCCTATTCATATTCTATCCTAACCAATTCATATTCTATCCTATCCTATTCATATTATATCCTATCCTATTCATATTCTATCCTATCCTATTCATATTCTATCCAATTCATATTATATCATATTCATATTCTATCCTATCCTATCCTGTTCATATTCTATCCAATTCATATTCTATCCTATCCTATCCTGTTCATATTCTATCCAATTCATATTCTATCCAATTCATATTCTATCCTATCCTATTCATATTCTCCCTACCCAGGCTTGCAATACATATGTCAATCTGTGCTTGAATTAGTGTAAATTAGAGTTTGCACTTTTTTGCTAGGCCTATTCCATTCCAATATCCCATTGTAGCAGCCTGCTGAACTAAATAAGATACAGATCAAATATGTATTTCCCACATGTCAACAGTCATCACCAAGGCTACAGACACTGACTGACACTCTGCAGGAGACAGGGCTTCATCGGCTGTGAAAACCAGGAACAACCTCATCTCCTAACTAGCTGGCTCTATAGAGAGCACTGCCACCATAGTCAAACCTAGAACCACCTTATCTCCTAACTAGCTGGCTCTATAGAGAGCACTGCCACCATAGTCAAACCTCGAACCACCTCATCTCCAAACTAGCTGGCTCTACAGGGAGCACTGCCACCATAGTCAAACCTAGAACCACCTCATCTCCTAACTAGATGGCTCTACAGAGAGCACTGCCACCATAGTCAAACCTAGAACCACATCATCTCCTAACTAGCTAGCTCTACAGAGAGCACTGCCACCATAGCAAACCTAGAACCACCTCATCTCCTAACTAGCTGGCTCTACAGAGAGCACTGCCACCATAGTCAAACCTAGAACCACCTCATCTCCTAACTAGCTGGCTCTACAGAGAGCACTGCCACCATAGTCAAACCTAGAACCACATCATCTCCTAACTAGCTGGCTATAGAGAGCACTGCCACCATAGTCAAACCTAGAACCACCTCATCTCCTAACGAGCTGGCTCTACAGAGAGCACTGCCACCATAGTCAAACCTAGAACCACCTCATCTCCAAACTAGCTGGCTCGACAGGAAGCACTGCCACCATAGTCAAACCTAGAACCACCTCATCTCCTAACTAGCTGGCTCTACAGGGAGCACTGCCACCATAGTCAAACCTAGAACCACCTCATCTCCTAACTAGCTGGCTCTCCAGAGAGCACTGCCACCATAGTCAAACCTAGAACCACCTTATCTCCTGACTAGCTGGCTCTATAGAGAGCACTGCCACCATAGTCAAACCTAGAACCACCTCATCTCCTAACTAGCTGGCTCTACAGGGAGCACTGCCACCATAGTCAAACCTAGAACCACCTCATCTCCTAAGTAGCTGGCTCTACAGAGAGCACTGCCACCATAGTCAAACCTAGAACCACCTCATCTCCTAACTAGCTGGCTCTACAGGGAGCACTGCCACCATAGTCAAACCTAGAACCACCTCATCTCCTAACTAGCTGGCTCTACAGAGAGCACTGCCACCATAGTCAAACCTAGAACCACCTCATCTCCTAACTAGCTAGCTCTACAGAGAGCACTGCCACCATAGTCAAACCTAGAACCACATCATCTCCTAACTAGCTGGCTATAGAGAGCACTGCCACCATAGTCAAACCTAGAACCACCTCATCTCCTAACTAGCTGGCTCTACAGAGAGCACTGCCACCATAGTCAAACCTAGAACCACCTCATCTCCAAACTAGCTGGCTCGACAGGGAGCACTGCCACCATAGTCAAACCTAGAACCATCTCATCTCCTAACTAGCTGGCTCTACAGGGAGCACTGCCACCATAGTCAAACCAATAACCACCTCATCTCCTAACTAGCTGGCTCTACAGAGAGCACTGCCACTATAGTCAAACCTAGAACCACCTCATCTCCAAACTAGCTGGCTCTACAGGGAGCACTGCCACCATAGTCAAACCTAGAACCACCTCATCTCCTAACTAGCTGGCTCTACAGAGAGCACTGCCACCATAGTCAAACCTAGAACCACATCATCTCCTAACTAGCTAGCTCTACAGAGAGCACTGCCACCATAGACAAACCTCGAACCACCTCATCTCCAAACTAGCTGGCTCTACAGGGAGCACTGCCACCATAGTCAAACCTAGAACCACCTCATCTCCAAACTAGCTGGCTCTACAGAGAGCACTGCCACCATAGTCAAACCTAGAACCACCTCATCTCCTAACTAGCTGGCTCTACAGGGAGCACTGCCACCATAGTCAAACCAATAACCACCTCATCTCCTAACTAGCTGGCTCTACAGAGAGCACTGCCACCATAGTCAAACCTAGAACCACATCATCTCCTAACTAGCTAGCTCTACAGAGAGCACTGCCACCATAGACAAACCTAGAACCACCTCATCTCCTAACTAGCTGGCTCTACAGAGAGCACTGCCACCATAGTCAAACCTAGAACCACATCATCTCCTAACTAGCTAGCTCTACAGAGAGCACTGCCACCATAGTCAAACCTAGAACCACATCATCTCCTAACTAGCTGGCTATAGAGAGCACTGCCACCATAGTCAAACCTAGAACCACCTCATCTCCTAACTAGCTGGCTCTACAGAGAGCACTGCCACCATAGTCAAACCTAGAACCACCTCATCGCCAAACTAGCTGGCTCGACAGGGAGCACTGCCACCATAGTCAAACCTAGAACCACCTCATCTCCTAACTAGCTGGCTCTACAGAGAGCACTGCCACCATAGTCAAACCTCGAACCACCTCATCTCCAAACTAGCTGGCTCTACAGGGAGCACTGCCACCATAGTCAAACCTAGAACCACCTCATCTCCAAACTAGCTGGCTCTACAGAGAGCACCGCCACCATAGTCAAACCTAGAACCACCTCATCTCCTAACTAGCTGGCTCTACAGGGAGCACTGCCACCATAGTCAAACCTCGAACCACCTCATCTCCAAACTAGCTGGCTCTACAGGGAGCACTGCCACCATAGTCAAACCTAGAACCACCTCATCTCCAAACTAGCTGGCTCTACAGAGAGCACTGCCACCATAGTCAAACCTAGAACCACCTCATCTCCTAACTAGCTGGCTCTACAGGGAGCACTGCCACCATAGTCAAACCAATAACCACCTCATCTCCTAACTAGCTGGCTCTACAGAGAGCACTGCCACTATAGTCAAACCTAGAACCACCTCATCTCCAAACTAGCTGGCTCTACAGGGAGCACTGCCACCATAGTCAAACCTAGAACCACCTCATCTCCTAACTAGCTGGCTCTACAGAGAGCACTGCCACCATAGTCAAACCTAGAACCACATCATCTCCTAACTAGCTAGCTCTACAGAGAGCACTGCCACCATAGTCAAACCTAGAACCACCTCATCTCCTAACTAGCTGGCTCTACAGAGAGCACTGCCACCATAGTCAAACCTAGAACCACCTCATCGCCAAACTAGCTGGCTCGACAGGGAGCACTGCCACCATAGTCAAACCTAGAACCACCTCATCTCCTAACTAGCTGGCTCTACAGGGAGCACTGCCACCATAGTCAAACCTCGAACCACCTCATCTCCAAACTAGCTGGCTCTACAGGGAGCACTGCCACCATAGTCAAACCTAGAACCACCTCATCTCCAAACTAGCTGGCTCTACAGAGAGCACTGCCACCATAGTCAAACCTAGAACCACCTCATCTCCTAACTAGCTGGCTCTACAGGGAGCACTGCCACCATAGTCAAACCTCGAACCACCTCATCTCCAAACTAGCTGGCTCTACAGGGAGCACTGCCACCATAGTCAAACCTAGAACCACCTCATCTCCAAACTAGCTGGCTCTACAGGGAGCACTGCCACCATAGTCAAACCTAGAACCACCTCATCTCCTAACTAGCTGGCTCTACAGAGAGCACTGCCACCATAGTCAAACCTAGAACCACATCATCTCCTAACTAGCTAGCTCTACAGAGAGCACTGCCACCATAGACAAACCTAGAACCACCTCATCTCCTAACTAGCTGGCTCTACAGAGAGCACTGCCACCATAGTCAAACCTAGAACCACCTCATCTCCTAACTAGCTAGCTCTACAGAGAGCACTGCCACCATAGTCAAACCTAGAACCACATCATCTCCTAACTAGCTGGCTATAGAGAGCACTGCCACCATAGTCAAACCTAGAACCACCTCATCTCCTAACTAGCTGGCTCTACAGAGAGCACTGCCACCATAGTCAAACCTAGAACCACCTCATCTCCAAACTAGCTGGCTCGACAGGGAGCACTGCCACCATAGTCAAACCTAGAACCACCTCATCGCCAAACTAGCTGGCTCGACAGGGAGCACTGCCACCATAGTCAAACCTAGAACCACCTCATCTCCTAACTAGCTGGCTCTACAGGGAGCACTGCCACCATAGTCAAACCTAGAACCACCTCATCTCCAAACTAGCTGGCTCTACAGAGAGCACTGCCACCATAGTCAAACCTAGAACCACCTCATCTCCTAACTAGCTGGCTCTACAGGGAGCACTGCCACCATAGTCAAACCAATAACCACCTCATCTCCTAACTAGCTGGCTCTACAGAGAGCACTGCCACTATAGTCAAACCTAGAACCACCTCATCTCCAAACTAGCTGGCTCTACAGGGAGCACTGCCACCATAGTCAAACCTAGAACCACCTCATCTCCTAACTAGCTGGCTCTACAGAGAGCACTGCCACCATAGTCAAACCTAGAACCACATCATCTCCTAACTAGCTAGCTCTACAGAGAGCACTGCCACCATAGACAAACCTAGAACCACCTCATCTCCTAACTAGCTGGCTCTACAGAGAGCACTGCCACCATAGTCAAACCTAGAACCACCTCATCTCCTAACTAGCTAGCTCTACAGAGAGCACTGCCACCATAGTCAAACCTAGAACCACATCATCTCCTAACTAGCTGGCTATAGAGAGCACTGCCACCATAGTCAAACCTAGAACCACCTCATCTCCTAACTAGCTGGCTCTACAGAGAGCACTGCCACCATAGTCAAACCTAGAACCACCTCATCTCCAAACTAGCTGGCTCGACAGGGAGCACTGCCACCATAGTCAAACCTAGAACCACCTCATCTCCTAACTAGCTGGCTCTACAGGGAGCACTGCCACCATAGTCAAACCAATAACCACCTCATCTCCTAACTAGCTGGCTCTACAGAGAGCACTGCCACTATAGTCAAACCTAGAACCACCTCATCTCCTAACTAGCTGGCTCTACAGGGAGCACTGCCACCATAGTCAAACCTAGAACCACCTCATCTCCGAACTAGCTGGCTCTACAGAGAGCACTGCCACCATAGTCAAACCTAGAACCACCTCATCTCCAAACTAGCTGGCTCTACAGGGAGCACTACTACCTGCAGAATTAGCACCCTCATTATCAGCAGCAGATCTTTACAGAAAAACACATGATTTCACATGTGGAAAATCACAAGGGGAGTTACGGTGCTAAGTCAAGGTACACACACACACACACACCATGCACACACACACACACACACACACACACACACACACACACACACACACACACACACACACACACACACACACACACACACACACACACACACACACACACACACACACACACACACACACACACACACACACACACACACACACACACACACACACACACACACACACACACAGGGTGCCGTCTTTTGGATAGGACGTTAAACAGGTGTCCTGACGTTAAACGGGTGTCTGCGGTCATTAAAGATCATTTGGCACTTATCGTAAGGGTTATAACCCCGGTGTCCTGGCTAAATTCCCAAGCAGTCCCTCATACCATCATGGCCACCTAATCATCCCCAGCGTACAATTGGCTCATTCATCTCCCCTGTAACTATTCCCCAGGTTGTTGCTGTAAATGAGAATGTGTTCTCAGTCAACTTACCTGGTAAAATAAACATGTATTAATTAAATGACATAATGACAAATCAAATTAAAAACAGGTTTTTAGAAATTATTTAAATGTACATACAATTTTTAAAAAATGAAATACCTTATTTACATAAATTTTCAGACCCTTTGCTATGACCTCAAGTCCATGCTAGGTAAAGCTCCGCCTTATCTCAGTTCACTGGTCACGATGGCAACACCCATCCGTAGCACGCGCTCCAGCAGGTGTATCTCACTGATCATCCCTAAAGCCAACACATCATTTGGCCGCCTTTCGTTCCAGTACTCTGCTGCCTGTGACTGGAACGAATTGCAAAAATCGCTGAAGTTGGAGACTTTTATCTCCCTCACCAACTTCAAACATCAGCTATCCGAGCAACTAACCGATCGCTGCAGCTGTACATAGTCTATAGGAAAATAGTCCACCCATTTTCACCTACCTCATTCCCATACTGTTTTTTATACTGTTTTTATTTATTTATTTTTCTGCTCTTTTGCACACCAATATCTCTACCTGTACATGACCATCTGATCATTTATCACTCCAGTGTTAATCTGCAAAACTGTATTATTCGCCTACCTCCTCATGCCTTTTGCACACATTGTATATAGACTGCCCATTTTTTTCTACTGTGTTATTGACTTGTTAATTGTTTATTCCATGTGTAACTCTGTGTTGTCTGTTCACACTGCTATGCTTTATCTTGGCCAGGTCGCAGTTGCAAATGTGAACTTGTTCTCAACTAGCCTACCTGGTTAAATATAGGTGAAATAAAAAATAAAAAATAAAAATTGATCATCCCTGAGATGTTTCTACAACTTGATTGGAGTCCACCTGTGGTAAATTCAATTGATTGGACATGATTTGGAAAGGAACACACCTGTCTATATAAGGTCCCACAGTTGACAGTGTGGGAAAAAGATTTCTGCAGCATTGATTGTCCCCAAGAACACAGTGGCCTCCATCATTTTTCTTAAATGGAAGAAGTTTGCAACAACCAAGACTCTTCCTAGAGATGACCGCCCAGCCAAACTGAGAAATCGGTGGAGAAGGGCCTTGGTCAGGGAGGTGACCAAGAACCCGATGGTCACTCTGACAGAACTCCAGAGCTCCTCTGTGGAGATCAGAGTACCTTCCAGAAGGACAACCATCTCTGCAGCACTCCACCAATCGGGCCTTTATGGTAGAGTGGCCAGACAGAATCCACTCCTCAGTAAAATGCACATGACAGCCCGCTTGGAGTTTGCCAAAAGGCACCTAAAGGACTCTCAGACCATGAGAAACAAGATTCTCTGGTCTGATGAAACCAAGATTGAACTCTTGGCCTGAATGCCAAGTGTCACGTCTGGAGGAAACCTGGCCCCATCCCTACGGTGAAGCATGGTGATGGCAGTATCATACTGTGTGGATGTTTTTCAGAGGCAGTGACTGGGAGACTAGTCAGGATCGAGGGAAAGATGAACAGAGCAAAGTATAGAGAGATCCTTGAGGAAAACCTACTCCAGAGTGCTCAGGACCTCAGACTGGGACGAAGCACACAGCCAAGACAACTCTGTTGTGGCTTCGGGACTCGTCTCTGAATGTCCTTGAGTGGCCCAGCCAGAGCCCGGACTTGAACCTGATCGAACATCTCTGGAGAGACCTGAAAATAGCTGTGCAGCGACACTCCCTATCCAACCTGACAGACCTTGAGAGGATCTGCAGAGAAGAATGGGAGAAACTCCCCAAATACAGTTGTGCTCAGCTTGTAGCGTCATACCCAAGAAGACTTAATGCTGTATTCGCTACCAAAGGTGCTTCAACAAAGTACTGAGTAAAGCGTCTGAATACTTTCAGTTTTTAAATGTTTATTTATTTATTTATTATATATATATTTTTTATATATTTTTTAAATATATTTGTTTGGTAAATATATCCATATACATACACGCATGCATACATACTGTATACACATATATACATGCACATACCTATATAGACATATATACTGTATACACATATATACATGCACATACCTATATAGACATACATACTTTTGTAAGAATATACCTTTATTATTATTCCCCGCAAATCCTACCGCCGATCCCCCAATTGGAGTAAACTAATAAACACTTCAGTTTTTACCTTCAATTTATACATCTTATACACATTTTACAGACATAATCTATTGTACAATAGTTATATTTAGTTTGTTTTTAGTCCTTCCTCTATTTCTGATGTCCATCCAGTTTGTTTTCTATTTGTAACTGTGCTATTTCACAAAAGTTCTGAACCTATATACATTTAACAGAAGCCCTTTGTTTTACATTGGTTATCTTGTTATTAAGTCCCACCCTTCAGCTCCATTCAACCCCTCCCATCTGTCTCTCAACATCATCCATTTTGGATTTCTATTTGCCATATATTTTTCAACTCTGCAGTGATGCTTCACAAAAGTACTGAACCTTTCTATTCTCATAGCTTCTACAGATTGTGAATAAACAAATTAAAATGTTGCTAAAATAATGATTAGATTATTGATTGATTGACTATGGCTTTTCAAATCACCCAGTATTGCTTTCTGCAGAGTTAGTTCTAGGCAAATGTTGCAATTCTTCAGCCATTCCTGGACCTGTGACCAAAAACGAGCTACATATGGACAATACCAAAATAAATGATCTAATGACTCTGCCTCCTCACAGCAGAATCTGCAGAGCTGGGAAGATTGTATCCCCCATATATATAACATTCTATTGGTTGCAATAATTTTGTATAGTAATTTCGATTGATACATTTGAAGTTTTGAATCCGGCGTTTTGCGTATTTATTCATAAAACATGTGCCATGGAATGGGTACATCAAAAATCTCTTCCCAACTATTTAGCAATTTATATGGCACAGTTTTTTTTGGTCAGTTTTTTTTGGTCCTTAAATTAAATTGGTATATGTTTTTATTTATCACACTTTTCTTTAACCATTTATGTTCTTTAATACAGGGCCGCCATACAAGTTCCTTACTTTTTCCCCCTTCTACTTGCCTCTTTCATTTTTGGGGTAATGCTGCAATTAGTTGGTTGTAATTTTGGGTAGAGCAGACATTTCCATATGTCTGTGTTAACTGCATGTGTGTCATAACTACAGTCCTATTTATTATATCATTCATTAAAATGATACCTTTTTTAAAGATCTCTTCAAAAATACATTTTTTGAATCAATTTTTGATCAAAATACCTTGTTTTTTTTACTTTTAATACATTTTCAAACATTTCTAAAAACCTGGTTTTGCTTTGTCATTCGGGTGTATTGTGGGTAGATTGAGAACTGTTTTATTGAAACCCTTTTATAACAAGGCTGTAACGTAACAAAATGTGGAAAAAGTCAAAGGGTCTGAATACTTTCTGAACGCATTGTATCCGGAGACTCTCAAAAACCCACAAAATGATTTTAAGACTCCACCACCCCACATCTGCCACTCCAGGAGGAACTCTTCAACCCACCAGATATTGGCCACCCATCAAGAATGCCGAATTGAAAGACCCTCCCAACACGAATCTCGCCTGGACTGTAACTGTAATCAGTTACAAAATGTAACTGTAATCAGTTACAAACTGTAACTCTAAACAGGTGTGTTATCAGCAAAACATATTGTAATCAGATTACAGATACGTTTGAAAATCTAAATGATTACATCTTGGATTACTTTTCAATTCGAGAAAGGATGTTGGACAAACAAATACATTACAACACCATTCCTTTTCTCACCAGGATCCTGGCAGCCGTATTCTGAATGTAGTGGTGATGACAGTAGTTCTGATTAACATCTTTACCAGGACACGGATTTGCCAATGTCAATCTCTTTCCTTCAACCTAATCTATGCTAAATGACACGTTGTTTGCTTAGCCAGCTAGGTAGCTCATGTCAAATGAATAGGTTACTATCACGTATATCTGAAAATACATGATCAACTGATGGTTACTGATCATGAAAAGCATGCAGTTACTAGCTGTATAACTCTGATGATAGAGCTAAACGTGGAATCATGCAATTCTAGAGGTAATGTTATTCAAATCAAATAGTTATACAATGTATTTAACAATCTCTTGAAAACAGCTAGAAGCCAGTTGTTAATGGGTTTTAGAAAATCGTAAATATATCTGGCACCAACATCAATCCATTTCAAGAAGGAACTGAAAATACCTGCGTGTAAGTCCAGGAAAAGGACCAAATTGTATCCACAAAAAGGTAGTGATTTATGATGTGTAAATAGATTCAAATTTCAAATAGTTTAGTCAAATCCACCAGATGCAGCCAGACCATGGAAATGGTGTGGATATTACAGCCTACTACAGGATGCGACAGGAGCCTCTCTCTGTCTTTCTTTCTTTCTCTCTCTCTCTGTCTTTCTTTCTTTCTCTCTCTCTCTGTCTTTCTTTCTCTTGTCTCTCTCTCTCTCACCTGTGCGTCACACTGCCGATGGTGGAAGCTGTACTGTAATTGGAGAAATACACTTTATTTACACAATGTTGGGGAAGCCTAGAGCCTGGAAAGGACATCTCATATGGGTGTTTCCACCTATACATCGCAAACTGGTGCTTGATGCCAAGAGCGAAAACCTGTCCCACAGCACATCTTTGCTGGTAGAACCAGTTTGTAGAGTTTGCGGCTATAGGGTTCTATCTGCATTCAGGTGTAAATGTAGTTATTGACACAGCCTAGTTCTGTTCAATGTTCTCTACCTATATTAATACCACAATTCATGTTCATTTCAAAATATGCAAATTACTGACACCATTCAAACCAATGAGTGTTCAGAACTTTATCTCAGAATCATCCTTTTGCAGATAGAACTTCCTATTCCCAAGCTCTCATAATTGTCTGTCTTGTCGTAGCCTAGGCTAATGCTGTCTGTCTGCCTGTCCATTTGTCTGTCTGTCAGGTGAACTTGAGACAGTAATGTCAGTTTCAATGCTGACGAACAGCACACGCCAACGCACGCAAACACACACACGCACACGCACGCACACACACACACACACACACACGCACACGCACACGCACTAACGCTACAGTTTGTTTTAATTGCTTTGGTACATTTTCACAAACTCCAAACAGGTTACACTTGTAACGCAGCCAGTCTTTCATTCAAAACCTGTCATTGTGCATTTAGATTGTAAACATCTCTACCACACACCCATTGATTCAAAATATACGTTTATTGTGAAATGTAATGAGAACATTGGTATAATCAAATTTTATTGTAGACCTTACAGTGAAATGCTTACTTACGAGCCCCTAACCAACAGTGCAGTTTAAAAAAATATGGATAAATATAAGAGATATAACAAGTAACAAGTAATTAAAGAGCAGCAAGTAAAAAATAACAATATATACAGGGGGGTGCCGGTAGAGAGTCAATGTGCGGGGGCACCGGTTAGTTGAGGTAGTATGTACATGTAGGTAGAGTTGTTAGTGACTATGCATAGATGACAACAGAGATTGGCACTGGTGTGGCACTTAGTGAACTTGACTAGATGTTCAGGAGTCTTATGGCTTGGGGGTAGAAGATGTTTAGAAACCTCTTGGACCTAGACATGGCGTTCCGGTACAGCTTGCCATGCGGTAGCAGAGAGAACAGTCTATGACTACGGTGGCTGGAGTCTTTGACAATTTTTAGGGCCTTCCTCTGACACCGCCTGGTATAGAGGTCCTGGATGGCAGGAAGCTAGACCCAGTGATACACTGGGCTGTTCGCACTACCCTCTGTAGTGCCTTGCGGTCGGAGGCAGAGCAGTTGCCATATCAGGCAGTGATGCAACCAGTCAGGATGATGCAGCTGTAGAACCTTTTGAGGTTCTGAGGACCCATGCCAAATCTTTTCAGTCTCTTGAGGGGGAATAGGTTTTGTCGTGCCCGCTTCACGACTGTCTTGGTGTGCTTGGACCATGTTAGTTTGTTGGTGATGTGGACACCAAGGAACTTGAAGCTCTGGGCCTGCTCCACTGCAGCCCCATTTATGAGAATGGGGGCGTGCTCGATCCTCTTTTCCTGTAGTTCACAATCATCTCCTTTGTCTTGATCAATCATCACCAAAACACAACATGATATCTTTTCAATTTAGTCATTTTAACTATCAGTTAATCCAACAATCCAAGAGCAAACAATGCAGGATATGTGTTTCAAATCGCCCTTAGAAGTTCTGAAAGTAGTATGCTAGAGTACAGTAAATTACAGTATTTTTCACATTAGGCAATACACTTACATTACTCAACAACATTGACAGAAAGTCTATAATTTTCATAATATCTATCTGATGTATAATCAAAGTGAAATGGACACGCAGGGACACCTGGTGCCACTTCATACGGCGGGCGATTGTTGGTAGGCTGATGGATGCCACATTGGCAAAGGTGTCATTGTTCTCCTCAATGGCCTGCTTTATTTTTTGACAGCCAGATGTCATTTGTGGCTCTCATCATTTCCACCCTCTCCTGCTCGTCGGTCAGCACACAGCCACGGCCACCAGCATGGGGTTTTCTGTCCATTTTGAGGGTACAACAGAGTGTACTGTCAATAGATCACACTGTAAGAGTACTGTTACATGTTTTCTGAACGTACATGCATTACAATATGTCATTTACTGTAAATGTCATGGTAAAGCATAGTGCATATCCTGCAGACGTACCGTTTATTTTGGCAAAATGTTTTTACGATGTAATTGACAGTTGATCTTTTCAGATGGGAATGAACTAGTCTGGCAGCCTCTGCCATGGTAAGGCCTCTGTTTACCACATGGTCAACAACAATGGCCCGGACTTCATTAGACACAACACTCAATCAATCAATCAAATATATTTATAAAACCCTTCTTACATCAGCTGATGTCACAAAGTGCTGTACAGAAACCCAGCCTAAAACCACAAACCGCAAGCAGTGCAGGTGTAGAAGCACGGTGGCTAGGAAAAACTCCCTAGAAAGGCCGGAACCTAGGAAGAAACCTAGAGAGGAACCAGGCCATGACGGGTGGCCAGTCCTCTTCTGACTGTGTCGGGTGGAGATTATACAGAACATGGCCAAGATGTTCAAATGTTCATAGATGACCAGCAGGGTCAAATAATAATAATTGCAGTGGTTGTAGAGGGTGCAATAGGTCAGCACCTCAGGAGTTAATGTCAGTGGGCTTTTCCGATCATTCAGAGTATCAGTTCCCTACCGTCTGCCTCCCTCTTTCTAGTGTCCACCTCTTGGATGGGGCCCATGCCCACTCATTTGACCTCTTTGACAGGGCTCATACCCACCTCTTTGACAGGGCTAATACCCACCTCTTTGACCTCTTTGACGGGGCCCATGCCCACCTCTTTGACCTCTCTAATGGGGCCCATGCCCACCTCTTTGACCTCTTTGATGGGGCCCATACCCACCTCTTTGACGGGGCCCAAGCCCACCTCTTTGACCTCTTTGATGGGGCCCAAGCCCACCTCTTTGACCTCTTTGATGGGGCCCATGCCCACCTCTTTGACCTCTTTGACGGGGCCCAAGCCCACCTCTTTGACCTCTTTGATGGGGCCCAAGCCCACCTCTTTGACCTCTTTGACGGGGCCCAAGCCCACCTCTTTGACCTTTCTGACGGGCCCCTTGTCTACAAGATTTTTTATATCTTCCTCTCCCTTAATGTCTATCCTGTTCCATGTTGAAAGAACATGCAAATTTCACACACGCTCTTTTATATGGTGACCAATTGTGGTTACCACTATGTGAAATCAATAAGCAATATTGAGTAGTCATTATGTATGGTTATATTGTATCTTAGATGTTTAAACTTTACAAACACTTTATTTCTGCAGTACTCAAAATCCGTATTACTGTAGTATACAAACCAGTTTACAATCTATCTATCTATTTCACCAAACAGTTAAGTGATTAAACCACTAAGCACAGTTGGATTAAGTGATAGTCAAATGTATTTAAACAAATGAGAAGACGATTATATGACAATTATTGTGAGCATTGTGAAAAGCAATACCTTTATATGAAATGTATTTCTAGATTAAACACTGATTAGGTTTGGTGAAAAAGTCACTGTGATTTTGTGTGTTGTACTTAGTGAATTGAAAATGTTCTAAAAGTTTTTAAAAAACAACAGCCTTTTTCATGATCTGTTGTGAGTTTTAAACGATCCCTACAGAATAAGATGAGAATACCGACAACCCCCGAAACATCTATCCTAAGAAAACTGGACGCCTGACGTATCCGTTACAACAGACACAATCCAGAGGCGCTGATAAAGCTACAACCACGAAAGACATTCTAACTTCTGGGGAAGTAACCAGAGACTCTCTGATGAACTGACTCTCCAGCAGATGAACCGACGATTCCAACAGAGAAGACAACGACATACGGGCGTAAATATATTTATTGCAATTTTTCCCAAATGAGCGGCCGATCATGTGCAAAGGATTAGCATTTCAATAATATAATTATCCACTGTGTGTAGTGAAGCCATTTGTCTTTCCTGCTTCTTTCTCAGTCCACACCCCCTTTCCTTTGTCCACCAAGCTGTCATATCGGTTTAGCCCACTAGGGGATCTTCCCTATCATTGTTAGTAACCAATACATACGGTTTGTTTGTTTAATGTATTTCTGTGATTATTTAGTTAGGTAGTAAATAAATGATTAAGCCAATTGGTGTACGGATGATTCATGGTTTAGGCTGTTTTCGTGTAGATAACCAAGAATTCTATGACGTTTGAAATGAGACTGACGTAAGGTAAAGAATGATTCATTAATAGAAGTCTAATTGATCAGATATTAAAATATCTGAAGAGTTATATTCGGAAAATGTACATGATTAGTGTAATCACATAACAATAATTACAGAGAATTGATTTGATAAAATAAGTCTTCACATTTAATAATGATAGCCAGAGACACAACACAAGCAGTGGTGGAATAAGTACTCAATTCTCATACTTGAGTGTAATGTGTACGCTGGGAGTCAGGAAGCAAGTCCAAGGAGTGAATCATTTAATAAATAAATTAACTTGGAAAGCAAGAAACACGAACAGCGTACAGACATGAAACTAAAACAGAGTCAATAACACCTGGGAAAGCCCCAAAGGGAGTGACAGTTATAGGAAGGTGAGTCTGATGAGTCCAGGTGAGTCTGATGAGGCGTGGTGTGTGTAACAATGGTGACAAGTGTGCGTAATAAGCAGACTGGCGACCTTGAGTGCTGGAGTGGGAGTATATGTGACAGTACCCTCTCCTTGACGTGCGGCTCCAGCCACAGGATGCCGACCAGGGGCCAGGACTGGGCCGATCGTTTCTGCTGAGGCATGGGAACCCAGACCAGACGTCACCTACAAAACAAGAAACACTCCGATGCTCCCCTTTGGTGAGGCGTTATTCTGTAACATGTATGCTGGGAGTCAGGAAGCAAGTACAAGGAGTGAATAATGTAATAAATAAACGAACATGGAACATAACAAGAACCACAAAAAGCGTACAGACATGAAACATGAACAGAGTCAATAATGCCTTAGGAAAGAACCAAAGGGAGTGACAGTTATAGGGAAGGTAATCAGGAAGGTGATGGAGTCCAGGTGAGTCTGATGAGGCACTGGTGCGTGTAACGATGGTGACAGGTGTGCGTAATAATAAGCAGACGGGTGACCTCGAGCGCCAGAGAGTATACGTGACATTGAGTAAAAGTAAAGATACCTTAATAGAAAATGACTCAAGTAAAAGTGAAAGACCCAGTAAAATACTACTTGAGTAAAAGTCTAAACATATCTGGTTTTAAATATACTTAAATATCAAAAGTAAATGTAATTGCTAAAATATACTTAACTTCATTAGCATACTGGTTATTGTTCGTAATTTCGGATGACTGACATGCCCAAAGTAAACTGCCTGTTACTCAGGCCCAGAAGCTAGCATATGCATATACTTGGTAGCATTGGATAGAAAACACTCTGACGTTTCGAAAACTGTTAAAATAATGTCTGTGAGTATAACAAAACTGATGTGGCAGGCAAAAACCTGAGGAAAATTATTTTCCTTATTTTTTTATTTTTTTTTTTTTTAGGTCACGGGCCGTTTCAGTGCAAGCCTATGGGAAATACAAATAAATAGGACCCAGATTGCAGTTCCTATGGCTTCCACTAGATGTCAACAGTAGTTGGAAAAACTACAAGGTGTCTCTCATTAGAAAAGTAGTCTTGTTGGCACGTGAATGAGGTGCGTGCTCTTTGTTACTTATCTTCCCTATTGAACATATGATTCTCTGTCTTAAATATTATCGTTTATTTAGATATTAGAGTACCTGAGGATTAATTAGAAACATAGTTTGACTTGTTTGAATGAACTTTAGCGGTAACCTTTTGGATTCGTTTGTATGCATGTTGAATGAGTGGATTACTGAGATCATTGGCGCCAACCAAACAGACTTTTTTGCATATAAAGAAGGACCTTATCGAACAACACAACCATTAATTGTGTAGCTGGGACCCTTGGGATTGCAAACAGAAGAAGATCTTAAAAGTTAAGTGATTTATTTAATCACTATTTGGGATTTTAAGAGGCCTGTGCTGGTTGAAAAAGTATTTTGATGTGGGGCGCTGTCCTCAGATAATCGCATGGTATTTTTTCGTCGTAAAGACTTTTTGAAATCTGACAACGTGGTTGGATTGACAAGAAGTTTAAGCTTTTAAGTTATGTAGGACACTTGTATTTTCATGAATGTTCAATATTACAATTTGTGTATTTTGAATTTTGTGCTCTGCAATTTCGCCGGATGTTGTCGTAGGTGTCCCGCTAGCGGTTCATGCACCCTAGCAGGTTTTAAATATCAAAAGTAGACGTAAAAGTACGAATAATTTTAAAAATCCCTCATATTAAGCAAACCAGACAGCACAATTGTTTTGTTTTTTATTTATTTATGGATAGCCAGTGTCACATTCCAACACACATTTGTGTTTAGTGAGTCCGTCAGATCAGAGGCAGTAGGGATGAACTTGGACCATTTTATGTTCTGCTAAGCATTCAAAATGTAACGAGTACTTTTTGGTGCCAGGGAAAATGTATGGAGTAAAAAGTACATCATTTTCTTTAGGAATGTGGTGAAGTAAAAGAAAAAGTAGTCAAAAATATAAATAGTAAAGTACAGATACCCCAAAAAACTACTTAAGTAGTACTTTAAACATATTTTGACTTAAGTACTTTAACACCACTGCCATTAAAAGTTACATAAAGGAATGAATATGAAATGTCTTTTCAGCACTTCACTGTCATTAAAAGTGCATGTGTGCAAATGTGTGCGCGTGTGTTTCTGCATGTGTGAGCATGAGAGAACGAGAGAGAGAGAGATAGAGAGAGAAGGGGGACGGAGAGAAGGGGGAGAGAGAGAGAGAGAGACAGAGGGGGAGACAGAGAGAGAGAGGGGGAGAGAATGGGGGGACGGAGAGAAGGGGGAGGGAGAGAGAGAGAGAGGGGGAGACAGAGAGAGAGAGACAGAGAGAGAGAGAGAGAGAGAGAGAGAGAGAGAGAGAGAGAGAGAGAGAGAGAGAGAGAGAGAGAAACAGGAAAACAAGAGACACACATCAAACACCCTGCTCTACTCCTGACACCTGTACGTTTAGAGAAGGGTGGATACCAGACCCTTCTGATGAGAGAGGGGGCTAAAATCCCATTTAGGAGTTAGGTTAATGAGTTAAGGTGAGGGAAATGCTTAGATAAAAGGGTTAAGGTCAGGGTTAGGAGGAGGTTTAGCTAACGTACTGAGTAGTTACAAAGTAGCTAAAAAGTAGTAAGTAGTTGCAAATTAAAGGTTGCAAATTAGCTAAAATGCTAAAGTTGTCCATTATGAGATTTCAACTCACAACTTTTCGGTTACTAGACATTCCTGTTATACACCCACCCATCCACACAGGATGTTATTTTTGTGTAATGGAAAAGGCAGTTACAGTGTCTCCGGAAAGTATTCAGACCCCTGGACTTTTCACACACTTTTTTACGTTACAGCCTTATTCTAAAATTGATTAAATACATTTTTTTCACCCATCAGTCTACGCAGAGTACCTCATAATGACAAAGCAGAAACACATTTTTAGAAATGTTTGCAAATTAATAAAAAATAAAAACCAGAAATACCTTATTTACATAAGTGTTCAGACCCTTTGCTATGAGACTCGAAATTGAGCCCAGATGCATCCTGTTTCCATCGAACATCCTTGAGATGTTTCTACAACTTGATTGGAGTCCACCTCTGTTAAATTCAATTGATTGGACATGATTTGGAAAGGCACACACCTGTCTATATAAGATCCTACAGTTGACAGTGCATGTCAGAGCAAGACCAAGCCATGAGGTTTACGGAATTGTCCTTAGAGCTCCAAGACAGGATTGTGTTGAGGCACAGATCTGGGGAAGGGTACCAAAAAATGTCTGCAGCATTGAAGGTCTCCAAGAACACAGTGGCCTCAATCATTCTTAAATGGAAGAAGTTTGGAACCGCCAAGAATCTTCCTAGAGCCGGCCGCCCGGCCAAACTGAGCAATTGAGGGAGAAGAGCCTTGGTCAGGGAGGTGACCAATAGCCCGATGGTAACTCTGACAGAGCTCTAGAGTTCCTCTGTGGAGATGGAAGAACCTTCCAGAAGAACAACCATCTCTGCAGCACTCCACCAATCAGGCCTTTATGGTAGAGTGGCCAGACGGAAGCCACTCAGCAAAAAGCACATGCCAGACCACTTGGAGTCTGCCAAAAGGCACCTAAAGACTCTCAGACAAGATTTTGAGAAACAAGATTTTCTGCTCAGATGAAACCAAGATTGAACTCTTGGCCTGAATGCCAAGCATCACGTCTGGAGCAAACCTGGCACCATCCTTACGGTGAGGCATGGTGGTGGCAGCATCATGCTGTGGGGATCTTTTATGGCAAATATGAGTTAATTATTGCATTCTATACATGCTTGCTTTCATTGGCTACACCTGAGACATGAAACAGATACAGTAGGTTGGAGGACCTACAGGCTGTCGCCAAATGTATTAATGCTCAATACTGTAGGTTTTTGCCAAAAAAGTGGTGTGACATTACGTCCAGCTGTTTTTATGGACACAAGATACTTTAGTTAAATGAAAAAGCACCCTAGCAGGCGACTGTCACATCTCTTTTCCATGCAAACTTTCTAAATGTCAACAAAGAAGCACTGAACAAGTTAATGGAAACAAAGCTAGTGACATGATGTCTAGTGGCTTCTGGCACACGTCTACGGTGTTGGTATTGGTTAGAATCTGGGTAAACTACTGCCCTTTGACACAACCTTTCCCTGCTGCCATCTGTTCAGTCAAATATGCAAATACCTTTAATTAAGGTCACAGTTATGAAAACTTAGGACACTAAAGAGGCATTTCTACTGATTCTGAAAAAACCCAAACGAAAGATGCACAGGGACCCTATACATCTGTGTGAATGTGCCTTAGGCATGCTGCAAGGAGGCATGAGGGCTGCAGATGTGGCCAGGGCAATAATTTGCAATGTCCGTACTGTGAGACTCCTAAGACAGCGGTACAGGGATACAGGACGGACAGCTGATGGTCCTCGCAGTGACAGACCACGTGTAACAACACCTGCACAGGATCAGTACATCTGAACATCACACCTGCGGGACAGGTACAGGATGGCAATAGCAACAGCCCGAGTTACACCAGGAATGCACAATCCCTCCATTAGTGCTCATACTGTCCGCAATAGGCTGAGAGAGGCTGGACAGGGCTTGTTGGCCTGTTGTAAGGCAGGTCCTCACCAGACATCACCGGCAACAACGTCGCCTATGGGCACAAACCCACCGTCGCTGGACCAGACAGGACTGGCAAAAAATGCTCTTCTCTGACGAGTCACGTTTTTGTCTCACCAGGGATGATGGTCGGATTCGTGTTTATTGTCGAAGGAATGAGTGTTACACCGAGGCCGGCACTCTGGAGCGGGATCGATTTGGAGGTGCAGGGTCCGTCATGGTCTGGGGCGGTGTGTCACAGCATCATCGGACTGCGCTTGTTGTCATTGCAGGCAATCTCAGCGCTGTGCGTTACAAGGAAGACATCCTCCTCCCTCATGTGGTACCCTTCCTGCAGGCTCATCCTGACATGACCCTCCAGCATGACAATACCACCAGCCATACTCGTTCTATGTGTGATTTGCTGCAAAACAGGAATGGCAGTGTTCTGCCATGGCCAGCGAGGATCCCGGATCTCAATCCCATCGAGCACGTCTGGGACCTGTTGGATCGGAGGGTGCGGGCTAGGGCCATTCCCCCCAGAAATGTCAGAGACATTGCAGGTGCCTTGGTGGAAGAGTGGGGTAACATCTCACAGCAAGAACTGGCAAATCTGGTGCAGTCCACTAGGAGGAGATGCACTGCAGTACTTAATGCAGTTGGTGGCCACACCAGATACTGACTTACTTTTGATTTTGACCACCCCTTTGTTCAGGGACACATTATTCCATTTGTCTGTGGAGCTTGTTCAGTTTATGTATCAGTTGTTGAATCTTGATATGTTCATACAAATATTTACACATGTTAAGTTTGCTGAAAATAAAAGCAGTTGACAGTGAGAGGATTTTTCTTTTTATGCTGAGTTTATATAGCACCACTGATTTACCATTTGGGCACCATGGCACTATTGTAATGATGAGTATGAAGTCCTACCTTCATCAACCGTCTCACTGTCTCTGTCTCTCTATAGCACTCTGTCTCTCTCTCTCTATAGCACTCTGTCTCTCTATAGCACTCTGTCTCTCTCTCTCTATAGCACTCTGTCTCTCTCTCTCTATAGCACTCTGTCTCTCTCTCTCTCTCTCTCTCTCTCTCTCTCTCTCTCTCTCTCTCTCTCTCTCTCTCTCTCTCTCTCTCTCTCTCTCTCTCTCTCTCTCTCTCTCTCTCTCTCTCTCTCTATAGCACTCTGTCTCTCTCTCTCTCTATAGCACTCTGTCTCTCTCTCTCTATAGCACTCTGTCTCTCTCTCTCTATAGCACTCTGTCTCTCGCTCTCTCTATAGCACTCTGTCTCTCTCTCTCTATAGCACTCTGTCTCTCTCTCTATAGCACTCTGTCTCTCGCTCTCGCTCTCTCTCTCTCTCTCTCTCTCTCTCTCTCTCTCTCTCTCTCTCTCTCTCTCTCTCTCTCTCTCTCTATAGCACTCTGTCTCTCGCTCTCTCTATAGCACTCTCTCTCTCTATAGCACTATGTCTCTCTCTATAGCACTCTGTCTCTCTCTCTCTATAGCACTCTGTCTCTCTCTCTCTCTATAGCACTCTGTCTCTCTCTATAGCACTCTGTCTCTCTCTCTCTCTATAGCACTCTGTCTCTCGCTCTCTCTATAGCACTCTGTCTCTCTCTCTCTCTATAGCACTCTCTCTCTCTCTCTCTCTCTCTCTCTCTCTCTCTCTCTCTCTCTCTCTCTCTCTCTAGCACTCTGTCTCTCTCTCTCTATAGCACTCTGTCTCTCTGTCTCTCTATAGCACTCTGTCTCTCTCTCTCTATAGCACTCTGTCTCTCTCTCTCTATAGCACTCTGTCTCTCTCTCTCTATAGCACTCTGTCTCTCTCTCTCTATAGCACTCTGTCTCTCTCTCTCTATAGCACTCTGTCTCTCTCTCTCTCTCTCTATAGCACTCTGTCTCTCTCTCTCTATAGCACTCTGTCTCTCTCTCTCTCTATAGCACTCTGTCTCTCTCTCTATAGCACTCTGTCTCTCTCTCTCTCTCTCTCTCTCTCTCTCTCTCTCTCTCTCTCTATAGCACTCTATCTCTCTCTCTCTATAGCACTCTATCTCTCTCTCTCTATAGCACTCTGTCTCTCTCTCTCTCTATAGCACTCTGTCTCTCTCTCTCTCTATAGCACTCTGTCTCTCTCTCTCTCTATAGCACTCTGTCTCTCTCTCTCTATAGCACTCTGTCTCTCTCTCTATAGCACTCTGTCTCTCTCTCTCTCTCTCTCTCTATAGCACTCTGTCTCTCTCTCTATAGCACTCTCTCTCTCTCTATAGCACTATGTCTCTCTCTATAGCACTATGTCTCTCTCTCTCTCTATAGCACTCTGTCTCTCTCTCTATAGCACTCTGTCTCTCTCTCTCTCTCTCTCTCTCTCTCTCTCTCTCTCTCTCTCTCTATAGCACTCTATCTCTCTCTCTCTATAGCACTCTGTCTCTCTCTCTCTCTATAGCACTCTGTCTCTCTCTCTCTCTATAGCACTCTGTCTCTCTCTCTCTATAGCACTCTGTCTCTCTCTCTCTCTATAGCACTCTGTCTCTCTCTCTCTCTATAGCACTCTGTCTCTCTCTCTCTCTATAGCACTCTGTCTCTCTCTCTCTATAGCACTCTGTCTCTCTCTCTATAGCACTATGTCTCTCTCTATAGCACTATGTCTCTCTCTCTCTATAGCACTCTGTCTCTCTCTCTCTATAGCACTCTGTCTCTCTATAGCATCTCAGCGCTGTGCGTTACAAAGGAAGACATCTGTCTCTCTCTCTCTATAGCACTCTGTCTCTCTCTCTCTATAGCACTCTGTCTCTCTCTCTCTCTCTCTCTCTCTCTCTCTCTCTCTCTCTCTCTCTCTTCTCTCTCTCTCTCTCTCTCTCTCTCTAGCACTCTCTCTCTCTCTCTCTATAGCACTCTGTCTCTCTCTCTCTATAGCACTCTGTCTCTCTCTCTCTATAGCACTCTGTCTCTCTCTCTCTATAGCACTCTGTCTCTCGCTCTCTCTATAGCACTCTGTCTCTCTCTCTCTATAGCACTCTGTCTCTCTCTCTCTATAGCACTCTGTCTCTCTCTCTCTCTCTCTCTCTCTATAGCACTCTGTCTCTCTCTCTGTATAGCACTCTGTCTCTCTCTCTATAGCACTCTGTCTCTCGCTCTCTCTCTCTCTCTCTCTCTCTCTCTCTCTCTCTCTCTCTCTCTCTCTCTCTCTCTCTCTCTCTCTCTCTCTCTCTCTCTAGCACTCTGTCTCTCGCTCTCTCTATAGCACTCTGTCTCTCTCTCTATAGCACTCTGTCTCTCGCTCTCTCTATAGCACTCTCTCTCTCTATAGCACTATGTCTCTCTCTATAGCACTCTGTCTCTCTCTCTCTCTCTATAGCACTCTGTCTCTCTCTCTCTCTATAGCACTCTGTCTCTCTCTCTATAGCACTCTGTCTCTCTCTCTCTCTATAGCACTCTGTCTCTCGCTCTCTCTATAGCACTCTCTCTCTCTCTCTCTCTCTCTCTCTCTCTCTCTCTCTCTCTCTCTCTCTCTCTCTCTCTCTCTCTAGCACTCTGTCTCTCTCTCTCTAGCACTCTGTCTCTCTCTCTCTAGCACTCTGTCTCTCTCTCTCTATAGCACTCTGTCTCTCTGTCTCTCTATAGCACTCTGTCTCTCTCTCTCTATAGCACTCTGTCTCTCTCTCTCTATAGCACTCTGTCTCTCTCTCTCTATAGCACTCTGTCTCTCTCTCTCTCTCTCTATAGCACTCTGTCTCTCTCTCTCTCTCTCTATAGCACTCTGTCTCTCTCTCTATAGCACTCTGTCTCTCTCTCTCTCTATAGCACTCTGTCTCTCTCTCTATAGCACTCTGTCTCTCTCTCTCTCTCTCTCTCTCTCTCTCTCTCTCTCTCTCTCTCTCTCTCTCTATAGCACTCTATCTCTCTCTCTCTATAGCACTCTGTCTCTCTCTCTCTATAGCACTCTGTCTCTCTCTCTCTCTATAGCACTCTGTCTCTCTCTCTCTCTATAGCACTCTGTCTCTCTCTCTCTCTATAGCACTCTGTCTCTCTCTCTATAGCACTCTGTCTCTCTCTCTATAGCACTCTGTCTCTCTCTCTCTCTCTCTCTCTATAGCACTCTGTCTCTCTCTCTATAGCACTCTCTCTCTCTCTATAGCACTATGTCTCTCTCTATAGCACTATGTCTCTCTCTCTCTATAGCACTCTGTCTCTCTCTCTCTCTATAGCACTCTGTCTCTCTCTCTCTCTCTATAGCACTCTGTCTCTCTCTCTCTATAGCACTCTGTCTCTCTCTCTCTCTATAGCACTCTGTCTCTCTCTCTCTATAGCACTCTGTCTCTCTCTCTCTATAGCACTCTGTCTCTCTCTCTCTATAGCACTCTGTCTCTCTCTCTCTCTCTCTCTCTCTCTCTCTCTCTCTCTCTCTCTCTCTCTCTCTCTCTCTCTCTATAGCACTCTGTCTCTCTCTCTCTCTATAGCACTCTGTCTCTCTCTCTCTCTCTCTCTCTCTCTCTCTCTCTCTCTCTCTCTCTCTCTCTCTCTAGCACTCTGTCTCTCTCTCTCTAGCACTCTGTCTCTCTCTCTCTAGCACTCTGTCTCTCTCTCTCTATAGCACTCTGTCTCTCTGTCTCTCTATAGCACTCTGTCTCTCTCTCTCTATAGCACTCTGTCTCTCTCTCTATAGCACTCTGTCTCTCTCTCTCTCTCTCTATAGCACTCTGTCTCTCTCTCTCTCTCTCTATAGCACTCTGTCTCTCTCTCTATAGCACTCTGTCTCTCTCTCTCTCTATAGCACTCTGTCTCTCTCTCTATAGCACTCTGTCTCTCTCTCTCTCTCTCTCTCTCTCTCTCTCTCTCTCTCTCTCTCTATAGCACTCTATCTCTCTCTCTCTATAGCACTCTGTCTCTCTCTCTCTCTATAGCACTCTGTCTCTCTCTCTCTCTATAGCACTCTGTCTCTCTCTCTCTCTCTATAGCACTCTGTCTCTCTCTCTATAGCACTCTGTCTCTCTCTCTCTATAGCAGCTCTGTCTCTCTCTCTCTCTCTCTCTCTATAGCACTCTGTCTCTCTCTCTATAGCACTCTCTCTCTCTCTATAGCACTATGTCTCTCTCTATAGCACTATGTCTCTCTCTCTCTATAGCACTCTGTCTCTCTCTCTCTCTATAGCACTCTGTCTCTCTCTCTCTCTCTATAGCACTCTGTCTCTCTCTCTCTATAGCACTCTGTCTCTCTCTCTCTCTATAGCACTCTGTCTCTCTCTCTCTATAGCACTCTGTCTCTCTCTCTCTCTCTATAGCACTCTGTCTCTCTCTCTCTATAGCACTCTGTCTCTCTCTCTCTCTCTCTCTCTCTCTCTCTCTCTCTCTCTCTCTCTCTCTCTATAGCACTCTGTCTCTCTCTCTCTCTATAGCACTCTGTCTCTCGCTCTCTCTATAGCACTCTGTCTCTCTCTCTCTCTCTATAGCACTCTGTCTCTCTCTCTCTATAGCACTCTGTCTCTCTCTCTCTCTCTCTCTCTCTCTCTCTCTCTCTCTCTCTCTCTCTCTCTATAGCACTCTGTCTCTCTCTCTATAGCACTCTGTCTCTCTCTCTCTCTCTATAGCACTCTGTCTCTCTCTCTATAGCACTCTGTCTCTCTCTCTCTCTCTCTCTATAGCACTCTGTCTCTCTCTCTATAGCACTCTGTCTCTCTCTCTCTATAGCACTCTGTCTCTCTCTCTCTCTCTCTCTCTCTCTCTCTCTCTCTCTCTCTATAGCACTCTGTCTCTCTCTCTATAGCACTCTGTCTCTCTCTCTCTCTCTCTATAGCACTCTGTCTCTCTCTCTATAGCACTCTGTCTCTCTCTCTCTCTCTCTATAGCACTCTGTCTCTCTCTCTATAGCACTCTGTCTCTCTCTCTCTATAGCACTCTGTCTCTCTCTCTCTCTCTCTCTCTCTCTCTCTCTCTCTATAGCACTCTGTCTCTCTCTATAGCACTCTGTCTCTCTCTCTCTCTATAGCACTCTGTCTCTCGCTCTCTCTATAGCACTCTGTCTCTCTCTCTCTCTATAGCACTCTGTCTCTCTCTCTCTATAGCACTCTCTCTCTCTCTCTCTATAGCACTCTGTCTCTCTCTCTCTCTATAGCACTCTGTCTCTCTCTCTCTCTATAGCACTCTCTCTCTCTCTCTCTCTCTATAGCACTCTGTCTCTCTCTCTCTCTCTATAGCACTCTGTCTCTCTCTCTCTCTATAGCACTCTGTCTCTCTCTCTCTCTATAGCACTCTGTCATTCTGTTTTATCTCAGATCAAATCTTTTTACTTAGGGAAAAAGATCTCTTGAAAAAAGACGCACTCACACACACACACACACACACACACACACACACACACACACACACACACACACACACACACACACACACACACACACACACACACACACACACACACACACACACACACACACACACACACAAAGAAACCTGTTCTTTCACATATTTGCATATGGAGGTGTGAAAGATGAGGGGGTGACAGGTTGCCAAGCTTTTAAGAGCGTTGGTAAACGAAAGGTTGCTGGTACAAATCCCAGAGCCAACTAGGTGAAAAGTCTGTCGATGTTCCCTTGAGCAAGGCACTTAACCCTAATTTCTCCTGTAAATTGCTCTGGATAAGTGCATCTGTTAAATGTTTTATCTGTAAACCGAGAGAACCTGAATATCGGGTCCATTCCAAAAGAAAACATTATTTATGTTGCCAGAATATATACACTGTGTGTACAAAACATTATGAACACCTGCTCTTTCTATGACATAGACTGACCAGGTGAATCCAGGTGAAAGCTATGATTGTTATGCAGGTGAATGAGGACCCAAAAGCGACTTGGCGAAAACAGAGTTTTTAATCCAGTAAAGTAACTTTACAATCAAAAGGCATAATTCTACTCGTAATGACGAGAACAGACTGGAGACTTGATCAAGAACTGCAGGTTGCCTCGGGAAGGCACTTGAACGTAGCAGACTCAGACACCTGCTCACCACGCAGCATCTGAGGGAAACACGACACGACAGGGCGATACATAGACACAGCACGGTGAACAATAGACAAGGATCCGACAGGGCAGGAACGGAAAACAAGGAGAGAAATAGGGACTCTAATCAGGGAAAAGGATCGGGAACAGGTGTGGGAAGACTAAATGATTGATTAGGGAATAGGAACAGCTGGGAGCAGGAACGGAAAGATAGAGAGAAGAGAGGAGGAAGGGAGAGCGAAAAAGGGGAACGAACCTAAAAAGACCAGCAGGGGAAAATGAACAGAGGGAAAAGCAAAATGACAAGACAATCTAAGACAAAACATGACAGTACCCCCCACTCACCGAGCGCCTCCTGGCGCACTCGAGGAGGAATCCTGGCGGCGACGGAGGAAATCATCAATAAGTGAACGGTCCAGCACGTCCCGAGACGGAACCCAACTCCTCTCCTCAGGACCGTAACCCTCCCAATCCACTAAGTATTGTGACCCCGTCCCCGAGAACGCATGTCCATGATCCTACGTACCTTGTAAATAGGTGCGCTCTCGACAAGGACGGGAGGGGGGAGGGAAGACGACACATGGTGCGAAGAAAGGGCTTGACACAGGAGACATGGAAGACAGGATGGACGCGACGAAGATGTCGCGGAAGAAGCATCGCACAGCGACAGGATTGACGACCTGGGAGACACGGAACGGACCAATGAACCGCGGAGTCAACTTACGAGAAGCTGTCGTAAGAGGAAGGTTGCGAGTGGAAAGCCACACTCTCTGGCCGCAACAATACCTTGGACTCTTAATCCTGCGTTTATTGGCGGCTCTCACAGTCTGTGCCCTGTAACGGCAAAGTGCAGACCTCACCCTCCTCCAGGTGCGCTCACAACGTTGGACAAACGCTTGAGCGGAGGGAACGCTGGACTCGGCAAGCTGGGATGAGAACAGAGGAGGCTGGTAACCCAGACTACTCTGAAACGGAGATAACCCGGTAGCAGACGAAGGAAGCGAGTTGTGAGCGTATTCTGCCCAGGGGAGCTGTTCTGCCCAAGACGCAGGGTTTCTGAAAGAAAGGCTGCGTAGTATGCGACCAATCGTCTGATTGGCCCTCTCTGCTTGACCGTTAGACTGGGGATGAAACCTGGAAGAGAGACTGACGGACGCACCAATCAAACGACAGAACTCCCTCCAAAACTGTGACGTGAATTGCGGGCCTCTGTCTGAAACGGCGTCTAACGGGAGGCCATGAATTCTGAACACATTCTCAATGATGATTTGTGCCGTCTCCTTAGCGGAAGGAAGTTTAGCGAGGGGAATGAAATGTGCCGCCTTAGAGAACCTATCGACAACCGTAAGAATCACAGTCTTCCCCGCAGACAAAGGCAGACCGGTAATGAAGTCTAGGGCGATGTGAGACCATGGTCGAGAAGGAATGGGGAGCGGTCTGAGACGACCGGCAGGGAGGAGAGTTACCCGACTTAGTCTGCGCGCAGTCCGAACAAGCAGCCACGAAACGGCGCGTGTCACGCTCCTGAGTCGGCCACCAAAAGCGCTGGCGAATAGACGCAAGAGTACCTCGAACACCGGGATGACCAGCTAACTTGGCAGAGTGAGCCCACTGAAGAACAGCCAGACGAGTGGAAACAGGAACGAAAAGGAGGTTACTAGGACAAGCGCGCGGCGACGCAGTGTGCGTGAGTGCTTGCTTAACCTGTCTTTCAATTCCCCAGACTGTCAACCCGACAACACGCCCATAAGGAAGAATCCCCTCGGGATAAGTAGAAGCCACAGAAGAACTAAACAGACGGGATAAGGCATCAGGCTTGGTGTTTTTGCTACCCGGACGGTAAGAAATCACAAACTCGAAACGAGCGAAAAACAACGCCCAACGAGCTTGACGGGCATTAAGTCGTTTGGCAGAACGGATGTACTCAAGGTTCTTATGGTCTGTCCAAACGACAAAAGGAACGGTCGCCCCCTCCAACCACTGTCGCCATTCGCCTAGGGCTAAGCGGATGGCGAGCAGTTCGCGGTTACCCACATCATAGTTGCGCTCAGATGGCGACAGGCGATGAGAAAAATAAGCGCAAGGATGAACCTTATCGTCAGACTGGAAGCGCTGGGATAGAATGGCTCCCACGCCTACCTCTGAAGTGTCAACCTCGACAATGAATTGTCTAGTGACGTCAGGAGTAACGAGGATAGGAGCGGACGTAAAACGTTCTTTTAGAAGATCAAAAGCTCCTGGGCGGAACCGGACCACTTAAAACACGTCTTGACAGAAGTAAGAGCTGTGAGAGGGGCAGCAACTTGACCGAAATTACTAATGAAACGCCGATAGAAATTAGCGAAACCTAAAAAGCGCTGCAACTCGACACGTGACCTTGGAACGGGCCAATCACTGACAGCTTGGACCTTAGCGGAATCCATCTGAATGCCTTCAGCGGAAATAACGGAACCGAGAAAAGTAACGGAGGAGACATGAAAAGAGCACTTCTCAGCCTTCACGTAGAGACAATTCTCTAAAAGGCGCTGTAGAACACGTCGAACGTGCTGAACATGAATCTCGAGTGACGGTGAAAAAATCAGGATATCATCAAGATAGACAAAAACAAAGATGTTCAGCATGTCTCTCAGAACATCATTAACTAATGCCTGAAAAACAGCTGGCGCATTGGCGAGACAAACGGCAGAACCCGGTACTCAAAATGCCCTAACGGAGTGTTAAACGCCGTTTTCCACTCGTCCCCCTCTCTGATGCGCACGAGATGGTAAGCGTTACGAAGGTCCAACTTAGTAAAGCACCTGGCTCCCTGCAGAATCTCGAAGGCTGATGACATAAGGGGAAGCGGATAACGATTCTTAACCGTTATGTCATTCAGCCCTCGATAATCCACGCAGGGCGCAGAGTACCGTCCTTCTTCTTAACAAAAAGAACCCCGCCCCGGCCGGAGAGGAAGAAGGCACTATGGTACCGGCGTCAAGCGACACAGATAAATAATCCTCGAGAGCCTTACGTTCGGGAGCCGACAGAGAGTATAGTCTACCCCGAGGAGGAGTGGTCCCCGGAAGGAGATCAATACTACAATCATACGACCGGTGAGGAGGAAGGGAGTTGGCTCGGGACCGACTGAAGACCGTGCGCAGATCATGATATTCCTCCGGCACTCCTGTCAAATCGCCAGGTTCCTCCTGAGAAGTGGGGACAGAAGAAATGGGAGGGATGGCAGACATTAAACACTTCACATGACAAGAAACGTTCCAGGATAGGATAGAATTACTAGACCAATTAATAGAAGGATTATGACATACTAGCCAGGGATGACCCAAAACAACAGGTGTAAAAGGTGAACGAAAAATCAAAAAAGAAATAGTCTCACTGTGGTTACCAGATACTGTGAGAGTTAAAGGTAGTGTCTCAAATCTGATACTGGGAAGATGACTACCATCTAAGGCAAACATGGGCGTAGGCTTGTCTAACTGTCTGAAAGGAATGTCATGTTTCCGAGCCCATGCTTCGTCCATGAAACAACCCTCAGCCCCAGAGTCAATCAAGGCACTGCATGTAGCACCCGAACCGGTCCAGCGTAGATGGACCGACATAGTAGTACAGGATCTAGATGAAGAGACCTGAGTAGTAGCGCTCACCAGTAGCCCTCCGCTTACTGATGAGCTCTGGCCTTTACTGGACATGAATTGACAAAATGTCCATCAAATCCGCAATAGAGGCACAGGCGGTTGGTGATCCTCCGTTCCCTCTCCTTGGTCGAGATGCGAATACCTCCCAGCTGCATGGGCTCAGTCTCTGAGCCAGAGGAGGAGATGGTTGCGATGCGGAGCAGGGAAACACCGTTGACGCGAGCTCTCTTCCACGAGCTTGGTGACGAAGATCTACCCGTCGTTCTATGTGGATGGCGAGAGCAATCAAAGAGTCCACACTGGAAGGAACCTCCCGAGAGAGAATCTCATCTTTGACCACTGCGTGGAGTCCCTCCAGAAAACGAGCGAGCAGCGCCGGCTCGTTCCAGTCACTAGAGGCAGCAAGAGTGCGAAACTCTATAGAGTAATCCGTTATGGATCGATCACCTTGGCATAGGGAAGCCAGGGCCCTAGAAGCCTCCCTACCAAAAACTGAACGGTCAAAAACCCGAATCATCTCCTCTTTAAAGTTCTGGTAATTGTTAGAACAATCAGCCCTTGCCTCCCAGATAGCTGTGCCCCACTCTCGAGCCCGGCCAGTAAGGAGTGAAATGACGTAAGCAACCCGAGCTCTCTCGCTAGAGTATGTGTTGGGTTGGAGAGAGAACACAATATCACACTGGGTGAGAAAGGAGCGGCACTCCGTGGGCTGCCCGGAGTAGCAAGGTGGGTTATTAACCCTAGGTTCCGGAGGCTCGGCAGGCCAGGAAGTAACAGGTGGCACGAGACGAAGACTCTGGAACTGTCCAGAGAGGTCGGAAACCTGAGCGGCCAGGTTCTCCACGGCATGGCGAGCAGCAGACAATTCCTGCTCGTGTCTGCCGAGCATGGCTCCTTGGATCTCGACGGCAGTGTTACGAGCATCTGTAGTCGCTGGGTCCATTCTTTGGTCGGATCCTTCTGTTATGCAGGTGAATGAGGACCCAAAAGCGACTTGGCGAAAACAGAGTTTTTAATCCAGTAAAGTAACTTTACAATCAAAAGGCATAATTCTACTCGTAATGACGAGAACAGACTGGAGACTTGATCAAGAACTGCAGGTTGCCTCGGGAAGGCACTTGAACGTAGCAGACTCAGACACCTGCTCACCACGCAGCATCTGAGGGAAACACGACACGACAGGGCGATACATAGACACAGCACGGTGAACAATAGACAAGGATCCGACAGGGCAGGAACGGAAAACAAGGAGAGAAATAGGGACTCTAATCAGGGAAAAGGATCGGGAACAGGTGTGGGAAGACTAAATGATTGATTAGGGGAATAGGAACAGCTGGGAGCAGGAACGGAACGATAGAGAGAAGAGAGAGAGGAAGGGAGAGAGAAGAAAAAGGGGAACGAACCTAAAAAGACCAGCAGGGGGGAAAATGAACAGAGGGAAAAGCAAAATGACAAGACAATCTAAGACAAAACATGACAATGATCCCTTATCGATGTCACTTGTTAAATCCACTTCAATTAGTGTAGATGTAGGGAAGGTTAAAGAAGGATTTTTAAACCTTCAGACAATTGAGACATGGATTGCGTGTGTGTGCCATTCGGATGGTAAAATGTATTATATTTTAAGTAAGTATATTTTTTTACTAGATGCGACACAAGTAGCAAGACATCATGGATGAGAATGGACCGTGATAAATTACTATAGATAGATAGATAAATAGATAGATTTTGAGACATAGTCAGCCAGCTAAACTAAAATAAATCCAGTGTCCCAATACCAATGTAAAAATACAAAAACAGCACATCACACCCAGAACATTACCTGAATCCCACCTGGCCTGTCAGAGGTCAAGATGGCGCTACATATTGCTTACACCTATCCAATACTGCCAGATGCACAGAAGAACCAAGACCCTGGGCTCTGAGCACAGGTCCACATCAACACTGCATTTATGGGCATTTGGGTGGTTTTAAGGCCAACACCACAATAACAAGAGACTAAATTTCCTATAAAGTATAGTAGGCCTGCCTATACTTTGGTTAGTAGGGATCAGGCTTTCCTGACCTGTCTTGGCATGTAGGACATTGGTCACCAACTCTGTTCCTGGAGAGCCACAGGGTGTGCAGGCTTTTGTTCCAGCTAAAACTATGAGTTCTAACACTACGAGGACTAACACTGGAGGGCTTGTAAGGGATAGGCTTGACCTCAACCCTGCTTACCCAACGGCTCTACAGGACCATGGTTGAATAGTTTGTATCGTCCTACATAATATGCTGAGAGCTGTTGCAGCTATGCATAATATATCATTAAACATAGCTACAGGTATACAGTAAGAGCAGGTATATTAAGTAGGCAGGGTTGGATGGTGACCACAAGTCATACGTTACCTTGGCTCTAAGGGGGAGGACAATAGCTGCACTTGCAATGTCATCGTAAGGCAAGACTGATTCATCAGTGTGTGTGATAGCAGTAATGACTATTAAAACCTGAAATGTTCAATTGTAGACATGTTGCATGATGTATCTGATCACTTACATGTGTATCTAATAATATTTCCCTCTCTATGAAAGAATTTGTGAGCGAAGTAGAGAGGAGAGGAGTTGCATTATACTCTCCTGCAACCCGCATCACCCAATGTGGTACAGACCTGATATTTTTTATACTTAAGAACCAGAACCCCCATCAAAAGCTAGCCAGCTAACTGGCTACTAGCTAGTAGTCCGTTAGCCATTGCTAGGCCCATCTGCTAGGCCCATCTCCCAGTTTGCCGAAGAGGCCCATCAGCCACTCCTTGGGCTACAATACCTGGACCCCCGTCGACCCATCACTACTGGACTACCGACGTATTTCCGCCCGAGGGGTTTTTCAACTGACTCCCCTGAATGCCCACCCACTAGCCTGCTAGCTGCAGCCCACTAGCTGTCTAGAGCATATCAGACTGTTAGCTTAATTAAGAGGCCCATCGGACAAATTCTTTGGCCACTATACCTATTTTGCCAATTAATCGCCTGGTTAACCACACGGAGCCCTGCTGATCCGTCCTCTGAACCGGAACCCATCACCCATCAGAAGCTAGCCAGCTAACTAGCTACTAGCTAGTAGTCAGCTAGCCACTGCTAGCAGTCATCAGCTATCTTTAGCCCGGACAACTCTCGCCAGTCTGCACAGCGCAACTCAAACCAGAGCAAATCTGACTTATTTTCCCCATATCTCCAGATTCCTACCGCAAGATCTGAACCTTTTTTTTCTCCTCACCTGGATCATCGCAGCTAGCTAGCTATCCGAGTGGCCACTCCTGGCTAACGTCTCTGTCCCGAAGCAAGAGCCATTTAGCCTGGAGCTAGCTCAGCTTGGCCCATCTGCTAGCCATGTCTGCTAGCTGTATAGAGCACATCGGACTGTTAGCTTAAGAGGCCCATCGGCCAAATTCTTTGACCACTATACCTATTTTGCCAATTGGCCTGATTTACCACACGGAGCCCTGATGATACTTCTGCCGACGTCACAGCACGAGGGGGCCACAACAGACTTTCTTCCGTCGTGACGTCCCTCAAAGGCCCTTCTTCTGCTAGCTTGCTAGCCCCGGCCCGCTAGCTGCCTGAAGACACTCACTGGACTCCTATGATCACTTGTCTATGCATGCCTCTCCCTGACGTCAATATGCCTTGTCCATTGCTGTTTTGGTTAGTAATTATTGCCTTACTTCACTGTAGACCCTCTAGCCCTGCTCAATAAGCCTAAGTTAACACTTTAGTTCCAACTCCCACACATGCGGTGACATCAACTGGTTTAAATGATATTTCTAGAGACAATATATCTTTCATTGTCACTCTATGCACAGGTTTACCCCCATTGTATTCACATCCTACCATACCTTTGTCTGTACATTATGCCTTGAATCTATTCTACTGTGGCCATAAATCTGCTCCTTTTACTCTCTGTTCTGAACGTACTAGACGGCCAGTTCTTTTAGCCTTTAGCCGTACCCTTATCCTACTCCTCCTCTGTTCCTCTGGTGATGTGAAGGTTAATCCAGGCCCTGCAGTGCCTAGCTCCATTCTCATTCCCCAGGCGCTCTCATTTGTTGACTTCTGTAACCGTAAAAGCCTTGGTTTCATGCATGTTAACATTAGAAGCCTCCTCTCTAAGTTTGTTCTATTCACTGCCCTAGCACACTCTGCCAACCCGGATGTCCTAGCCGTGTCTGAATCCTCGCTTAGGAAGACCACCAAAAACCCTGAAATCTCCATCTCTAACTATAACATTTTCCTACAAGATAGAACTGCCAAAGGGGGCGGAGTTTCAATCTACTGCAGGGATAGCCTGCAGAGTTCTGTCTTACAATCCAGGTCTGTGCCAAAACAATTTGAGCTTCTACTTTTAAAAATCCACCTCTCCCGAAACAAGTCTCTTACCGTTCTGCCCCCAGCTGTGCCCTGGACACCATATGCGCATTGATTGCCCCCTGGGACATGCTTAACACCCCGGCCATCCTACAATCTAAGCTGGAATGATATTGACCTCATTCCGTCAGTAGAGGATGCCTGGTTATTCTTTAAAAGTGCCCGGAGCTGGGTTTCTACTGAGCAAATTGAATTTGGACTTACTGCTATTAGCCCATAGAAACACATTGAATAACGGATTCTTACAAGGGAAAACTGATGGGAAGTATGTTTTAAAGTGTCTGTCCCATCTCTGAGAAACATTTATTGTGGAATTATCTGTATGCCTTTCATTTCCGTAGATTTTTTGTTTCGGTACCGGTCAACATACGAGTCCCGTGACACTTCTGGGAGTCGTAGAGAGTCTTCTCTTTCCACAGAGGGGTCATATTAGTGTGTAGCCCAAACAGTCTGACAAACAGCGCCGTAGCTCTGCCACCTTCCACCGCAGGTGAGGAAGGCCGATATCGGCGGATTTGGTGGATTGAGACATGTGAAAAAAACATATCTTAAATAGACAAATTTGATTAAATACAATTTCAGAGGGGGTGCAGACATCGACTCTCGGGAGTTTTTAATATAGGTCAAGTGAATTGTTAATTGTTAAATCATGAAATTGTTAAATCATGAAATGGTAAAACTGTTGGGTGGGAAACGGTTCCCTTCGGAAGTTCTGCTTTGACTTTTGGGTTATGTTTATGTGACGTGACACCCGCCTATGGATATTATTTCCTCATTGAAGAACCAACAAATGCCATTCTGTTCTGGTCCCTCCTTTTTTTTGGTGACTGGCAGGCAGGTGGAGCTTTCAGGAAATATGAGCTAACTTCTTCCTTATTGAGAACAATAATAATAAGTATGTCGGATTTCTAGGGTGGTCTTGCTTTTAGCAAACACATTCATTACATGAAAACCTAGTGCACTGAAGTACAATTTGAAGTATTACATCCTAGTATATTTATTGCAGCCTAAGTACAGTAAAGAACCATTTTAAAAGGTATGAATTTAACGTACAGTTGAAGTCAGAAGCTTACATACACCTTAGCCAAATACATTTAAACTCAGTTTTCACAATTCCTGACATTTAATCCTAGTAAAGAGTCCCTGTCTTAGGTCAGTTAGGATCACCACTTTATTTTAAGAATGTTAAATGTCAGAATAATAGTAGAGAAAATTATTTATTTCAGCTTTTATTTCTTTCATCACATTCCCAGTGGGTCAGAAGTTTACATACACTCAATTTGTATTTGGTAGCATAACCGTTAAATTGTTCAAACGTTTCGGGTAGCCCACAAGCTTCCCACAATAAGTTGGGTGATTTCTGGCCCATTCCTCCTGACAGAGCTGGTTTGTAGGCCTCCTTGCTCGCACATGCTTTTTCAGTTCTGCCCACAAATTGTCTATAGCCTTGTGATGGCCACTCCAATACCTTGACTTTGTTGTCCATAAGCCATTTTGCCACAACTTTGGAAATATGCTTGGGGTCATTGTCCATTTGGAAGACCCATTTGCGACCAAGCTTTAACTTCCTGACTGATGTCTTGAGGTGTTGCTTCAATATAGCCACATAATTGTCCTTCCTCATGATGCCATCTGTTTTGTGAAGTGCATCAGTCCCTCCTGCAACAAAGCACCCCTACAACATGATGCTGATGATGCTGCCACCCCCGTGCTTCACTGTTGGAATGTGTTCTTCGGCTTGCAAGCTTACCCCTTTTCCCTCCAAACATAACAATGGGCATTATGGCCAAACAGTTCTATTTTTGTTTCATCAGACCAGAGAATATTTCTCCAAAAAGTATGATCTCTGTCCCCATATGCAAACCGTAGTCTGGCTTTTTTTTATGGCGGTTTTGGAGCAGTGGCTTCTTCCTTGCTGAGCGGCCTTTCAGGTTATGTCAATATAGGACTCGTTTTACTGTGGATACAGATACTTTTGAACCTGTTTCCTCCAGCATCTTCACAAGGTCCTTTGCTGTTGTTCTGGGATTGATTTGCACTTTTCGCACCAAAGTACATTAATCTCTAGGAGACAGAACGTGTCTCCTTCCTGAGCGGTATGACAGCTGCGTGGTCCCATGGTGTTTATACTTGCGTACTATTGCTTGTACAGATGAACGTGGTACCTTCAGGCATTTGGAAATTGCTCCGAAGGATAAACCAGACTTGTGGAGGTCTACAATATATTTTCTGAGGTCTTGGCTGATTGTATGTAAACTTCTGACCCACTGCAATTGGGATACAGTGGATTATAAGTGAAATAATCTGTCTGTAAACAAATGTTGAAAAAAAATATTTGGGTCATGAACAAAGTAGATGGCCTAAACGACTTGCCAAAACTATAGTTTGTTAACACGAAATTTGGGGAGTGGTTAAAAAATGAGTTTTAATGGCTCCAACCTAAGTGTATGTAAACTTCCAACTTCAACTGTATGTTTACATTTCACTGAGAATGACATTTCAAGTGGAGACATAAATTTCACTTATCAAAGAACTCACACAATCTCAGATTACAGAAAAACTTGAATTGATCTATCTGCACATCAAAGTCATTCATGTATGTCATGGGTACAAATGATAACACTGAGGTGAGCTGATGTCAGGGTCATAACCTCTTATTGAGAACACTGAGGTGAGCTGATGTCAGGGTCATAACCTCTTATTGAGAACACTGAGGTGAGCTGATGTCAGGGTCATAACCTCTTATTGAGAACACTGAGGTGAGCTGATGTCAGGGTCATAACCTCTTATTGAGAACACTGAGGTGAGCTGATGTCAGGGTCATAACCTCTTATTGAGAACACTGAGGTGAGCTGATGTCAGGGTCATAACCTCTTATTGAGAACACTGAGGTGAGCTGATGTCAGGGTCATAACCCCTTATTGAGAACACTGAGGTGAGCTGATGTCAGGGTCATAACCTCTTATTGAGAACACTGAGGTGAGCTGATGTCAGGGTCATAACCTCTTATTGAGAACACTGAGGTGAGCTGATGTCAGGGTCATAACCCCTTATTGAGAACACTGAGGTGAGCTGATGTCAGGGTCATAACCTCTTATTGAGAACACTGAGGTGAGCTGATGTCAGGGTCATAACCCCTTATTGAGAACACTGAGGTGAGCTGATGTCAGGGTCATAACCTCTTATTGAGAACACTGAGGTGAGCTGATGTCAGGGTCATAACCTCTTATTGAGAACACTGAGGTGAGCTGATGTCAGGGTCATAACCCCTTATTGAGAACACTGAGGTGAGCTGATGTCAGGGTCATAACCTCTTATTGAGAACACTGAGGTGAGCTGATGTCAGGGTCATAACCCTTATTGAGAACACTGAGGTGAGCTGATGTCAGGGTCATAACCCCTTATTGAGAACACTGAGGTGAGCTGATGTCAGGGTCATAACCTCTTATTGAGAACACTGAGGTGAGCTGATGTCAGGGTCATAACCCCTTATTGAGAACACTGAGGTGAGCTGATGTCAGGGTCATAACCCCTTATTGAGAACACTGAGGTGAGCTGATGTCAGGGTCATAACCCCTTATTGAGAACACTGAGGTGAGCTGATGTCAGGGTCATAACCCCTTATTGAGAACACTGAGGTGAGCTGATGTCAGGGTCATAACCCCTTATTGAGAACACTGAGGTGAGCTGATGTCAGGGTCATAATGGGTTTTAGAAAATCGTATACATTTCTGGCACCAACATCAATCAATCTCGAGAAGGATCTGAATATACCTGCGTGTAAATACAGGAAAAGGAGAGAATAATTTACACAAAAAGGTAGTGATGTGTAGATAGATTCACATCCAAGCACTGACATTTTTTCAAAGTTCAAATTGTTTAGTTGAATCCACCAAACGCAGCCAAACCATGGAAATGGTGTGGATATTAAATCCTACTACAGGAAATGGTGTGGATATTAAATCCTACTACAGGAAATGGTGTGGATATTAAAGCCTACTACAGGAAATGGTGTGGATACTAAAGCCTACTACAGGAAATGGTGATGATATTAAAGCCTACAACAGGATGCGACAGTAGCCTGCCTCTCTCTCGCCTGTGGGTGCACAATGCCGATGTGGAAACTGTACTGCAATTGGAGAAAAACATTTCCATAACGGTGTGGGGAACCAAGGGCCCGGGCATGACATCTCATATGCCTGTTTCCCCTCAACGTCACATCGCAAGCTGCATGTTGCCAAGAGGAAAAGCCTGTGTCACAGCGTGTCCTTGCTGATTGAACCAGTTTGTAAAGTTTGGGACTACAATAAAAAACAAATAATTATACAATGTATTTAACAATCTCTTGGAAGCGGCAAGTAGCATAGTTATTCATGTTTTTTAAGCAACAATCGTATGTATATATTTCTGGGACCAACATCAATCAATTTCAAGAAGGATCTGAATATACCTGCGTACAGGAAATGTAAGGAGTGACGCCGGACACGAGAAGCCAATCTTTCGCTCTCGAGGCCAGAGGGAGGAAGAGCCAGAGGGAGGAAGAGCAGGAGCAGGAGTGACAGGAAAAGGAGCGAATTAAACTCAGTCCCTTTTTCAGGACCCGGTCTTTCAAAGATAATTTGTAAAAATCCAAATAACTTCACAGATCTTCATTGTAAAGGGTTTAAACACTGTTTCCCATGCTTGTTCAACGAAGCATAAACAAGTAATGATCATGCACCTGTGGAACGGTCGTTAAGACACTAACAGCTTACAGACGGTAGGCAATTAAGGTCACAGTTATGAAAACTTAGGACACTAAGAGGCCTTTCTACTGACTCTGAAAAACACCAAAAGAAAGATGCCCAGGGTCCCTGCTCATCTGCGTGAACGTGCCTTAGGCATGCTGCAAGGAGGCATGAGGACTGCAGATGTGGCCAGGGCAATAAATTGCAATGTCCCTACTGAGACGCCTAAGACAGAGCTACAGGGAAAAATAACGGACAGCTGATTGTCCTCGCAGTGGCACGTGTAACAACACCACGTGTAACAACACCTGCACAGGATCGGTACATCTGAGCATCACACCTGCGGGACAAGTACAGGATGGCAACAACAACTGTCCGAGTTACACCAGGAACGCACAATGCCTCCATTAGTGCTCAGACTGTACGCAATAGGCTGAGAGAGGCTGGACTGAGTGCTTGTAGGCCTGTTGTAAGGCAGGTCCTCACTAGACATCACTGGCAACAACGTCGCCTATGGGCACAAACCCACCGCTGGACCAGACAGGACTGGCAAAAAGTGCTCTTCACTGACAAGTCGGATTCGCGTTTTTCGTCGATGGAATGAGCATTACACCGAGGCCTGTACTCTGGAGCGGGATCAGTTTGAAGGTGGAGGGTAACAGGGAAGACATCCTGCTCCCTCACCCTTTTTTTTTTTTTTATTTTTAAATTTGACCTTTATTTAACCAGGCAAGTCAGAACACATTCTTATTTTCAATGACAGCCTGGGAACAGTGGGTTAACTGCCTGTTCGGGGGCAGAACGACAGATTTGTACCTTGTCAGGTCGGGGGTTTGAACTCGCAACCTTCCGGTTACTAGTCCAACGCTCTAACCACTAGGCTACGCTGCCACCCTTCCTGCAGGCTCATCCTGGCATGACCCTCCAGCATGACAATACCACCAGCCATACTGCTCGTTCTGTGCGTGATCTCCTCCAAGACAGGAATGTCAGTGTTCTGCCAGGGCCAGCGAATAGCCCAGATCTCAATCCCATCGAACAGGTCTGGGACCTGTTGGATCAGAGGGTGAGGGCAGGGGCCATTCCCCTCCAGAAATGTCCGGGAAATTGCAGGTAACTTGGTGGAAGAGTGGGATAACAGCTCACTGCAAGAACTGGCAAATATGGTGCAGTCCATGAGGAGGAGATGCACTGCAGTACTTAATGCAGCTGGTGGCCACACCAGATACTGACTGTTACTTTTGATTTTGTTCAGGGACACATTATCCCACTTCTGTTAGTCACATGTCTGCGGAACTTGTTCAGTTTATGTAGTCCATCTCTCTACATCACTCTGTCATTCTGTTTTTGTCTCAGATCATATGTTTACCCAGGTGTCCCTCTTAAAAATACAAATAAAAACAGAGGTATTGTTAAAATGATAATTGACATTGTTTTAATGTGTCAGGTGTTGTATGATATGAAACACTGGTTTATGGTAAGTGTCCTTCTGTGCATAAGGGATTATTAAACACAAAAACAATGTTTTAAATAACAAGTTGGGCTTGTGACAAGATTCTAGATGGCCTGGTCCTGGAGGTGCAGTGGATTGACAGCAGATCTGATAAGATCTCTAGCAGGCAAACAGAGGGGTATACATCTTGAATGTGCAGAGATGTTGAGATAGAGTCAAATACCCTTGATGTTTCTGTCATGCTTTGCAATTTATTTAGCATGGGTGTTTGGCTATTAGAAAAGTACATACTAAGTTGAGTCAATCTGACTTACCTTCAGTGCTTGAATATATTTATTTTACATAATGCCATGATGTATGGTTTCCCCACTGGGAAAAATCTAATCAAATCACAACGTTGTTTTCACACCATTTCAATCAAAGAATCTATGTGATGACATTGAATCAACGTGGAAAACGGATTGGATTTGCAAAATGTCATCCTTCGATATCTCCTCCCACCAACCACCTTAGACGTGTGTATATGCACTTGTGTTGCGATACCTTTAACTGTGGCTCTAAGAGCAGATTGTTGGTCTCCTTCCTGTGGCAGTCAGAGGAACAGCAGGCCGCAGAGACATCAAAGACCAAATGAATTCACCACATGGCACCTCACTACACTCACCGCCCCTAGGCTCCACAGCCTACGATGTCCTCCACACAAATAGATTGTATAGATTTCCTACCATTAATACGGCAGATTTCACGCTATTAGAGACTATCTATATCCTTCAATGTTTCATGTCCTAAGGCCTCTCTCTTTCTACTCTCTGTTACGCCTTTTATTCTCTCTCTCTTTTTGTTTGTAAGGGTTTAACACTGCTTATAGACTTCATACCTAAAAATACTGCCTTCATGCATCATTGGAGGACAGCGGAGTATGTGTGTGTATGTGTGTGACATACTACATCAAACAGCAAGAACGAGCCTGCTCTAAATGTACTACTCTGGGCCTGTGTGTGTGTGTGTGTGTGTGTGTGTGTGTGTGTGTGTGTGTGTGTGTGTGTGTGTGTGTGTGTGTGTGTGTGTGTGTGTGTGTGTGTGTGTGTGTGTGTGTGTGTGTGTGTGTGTGTGTGTGTGTGTGTGTGTGAGGCACAGTGTAATTCAGGCCATGGTTTTAGAGTAGCACCCTTTATTGTATATATGATGTGGTCACTGTAGAGAAGGCTAAACCAGATGCAGAACTGTCCTTTACACCAGGGCTGGCCAAACTTCCTCCTGCAGAGATTACCATCTGAACAAGCTGTGTTTATGTTGGGCTGGAGCAAAAGCCTACACCTACAGTAGGGTCGTTACTAGCTTCCACAGCCCATTTCTCTTCTTAAAATGTGATTTTAAACCTAACAATAATCTTAATCCTAACGTGAACCACACTGCTAACTTTATGCCTTACCCTAACCTTAAATTAAGACCAAAAATACAACAAAAAAATCCCATATTTTTTTATATGCAGCCAATCTTGACTTTGTGGTTGTGGTAACCAGTGGAAACCACCCTGTATCTCTCCAGGAGGAGGATTGGCCATCTCTGCTATACACTGATATAATATGATCCCATACAGTAGCAAAGCTCCAACACACAAGAAACTAAGAATAAATATATTCACAATTTCCTCTAATATTTGTAGGAGATAAAAGCATAAAAAGGTACCTCCTTTAAAAGATAATAATCGATATTTCAAGTGTCTTTCTCGTGTCGAAACGCTTTGTCCTGGTTTTCTGTTCTTTTCCCCCACTTTAAATCCATTAAAGTGACTTGACTGCCGTTTGTCCGATGAAGGTAGTCAAGTCAACATCCCCTTTAGGAGTTTATAGCGGTGTCTCATGGTTCTCTCGCATCCCGCAGGTCCTTATATTCCACCTGAGAACAAACACACTCAGAGCCCTATTCAGGAAATGCAAACATACAAAGGCAAATAAACTCTTACAAATGCAAATATACTCCTCTGTCTCTTCACATGAGGAAGGCTACTTTTGACTAGAATCCGGGAAATACAGTTTCAGCTTTTGATTGAATAGGGCCCTCAATTTCCCAGAGCAGCTCTGAGTCCCGGCCATTAATATTCAAACCTCTGTTTAGATAAATAGATCTTCCTAGAAAAATAAGCCTTGACCACTTGCTGGCTGCTGCCCTGGTCAAATACGTGTGTCAAATACATTCAAATACTGTACTTGAGCTGCCTTTGAGTTAGTTTGCCCAGTACAACTGTGGCACCAACGGAATAGCCCCATAAGTGTGTAAGCTAAATCCAAACTCATCTCAAGCACTTTTTGAAAGTATCGGACATGTGTATTAGACCCAGGTCTGGCTGCTAGTTGCTAAGGCACTTGACTGTGTCATATCTCCCTCTTTCCACACCACAGGAGGCTAGTGAGAGGAGGACGGCTCATAATAATGGCTGGGATGGAGTGAATGGATTGGTACCCAACACGTTTGATACCGTTCCATTATTCTGTTCCAGCCATTACAATGAGCCCGTCCTCCTCAATGAAGGTACCACCAGCATCCTGTGGTCCACAGTAACACTCAGACACAGTGACACTAATACCAGGGATGTAGTGTCCAGGGTAAACACACTTCAACACGTCTTCCACGTTCTTTTCATATGGAAAGTGTTACATGCTACATTAGACACCCGTCAGACTGGGACTCTGCGTTTACACCCCCCCCTCTGTTTACCACTTCATTCCTGACTCCTCCCTGTGTCTCAGTCTCTCTCTCTCTCACTGTGTTTCATGATGTTACTGGAGAGGTAGAGCAACTGAGTGTCTCATCAGCAGGTCTTTAGAGAGCAAAAATGAACACACACACACCCACTGTATTGTCTAACATGAACACACACCCACCCACTGTATTGTCTAACATGAACACACACCCACCCACTGTATTGTCTAGCATGAACACACACCCACCAGGGAAAGAGAGCGAAGGTCTGTACCTACCACAAAGATACACAATGAACACACACCCACCACATTGTCTTGTTTTGTGATGCTGGGAATAAAAAAAGCCTGATCTGATACTTAGTCATCAATGTTACAAAAAATAATTGCTAATCTCAGGCACTGATCTAGGATCAGCTTATCATTTCCAAAGCCTCATCTAAGAGTAACTTCCTCCTAGTCCTAACAGCTCTCCCCACACACAGGTTTACCTCTGCATATCAACATGTTCAAGACATGACATATTAGAGGAGTAATTTATTGTCAACGCCAGCGGTTCCTTGGTAACATTAGAACATCTATTAGAACTGATAAGATCTGTCCAGGACTTCCATGTAATCCGGCTTGGTACTGATTCTCATTCTCAACTCTCGCGGAAACTCTGAGTTCTGGCTCTGATTACTACTGCTTGGCCCCGCGCACGCTGTCAGTGTAGTAACCACGAGTGATTGGCTGGCTCTAGTTTCCTCTTTGGGTTCGGGGGGCTGAGGGGGTTGTGGAGGGTGGGGATAGCGGGGTGGTGGGGGACGTGTATACCTGTCCGGCAGGTCTCGGAACTCTGGGACGGCGGCGGACATTCCAGAGATCCCAAACAGGCAGTCAACCAATCCCACCTTGGGAGTGGGGCCCTGGCTGTCTATGACCGTTGGGCAGAGGGTCCCGTTTCCGTGGAGATCTGAAAGAGGGGGTCCCACTGCTCCGGCAACGGTACTGATGGAGGGGGGGGACACCTCCATGTTACACTCTCGCTCTCTCTCTGCCACCAAACGATAGTGTCCTTCGCTCTCTCTCCCCACCCCTGAGCCGTGTCTTCCCACGTTCCCTTTCTCTTTAGAGGCAGAGAACTGCTGCTGTTGCTGCCTCACCACTGAATCATCCTCATTCTTATAGACTGGGCTACTGCACATGTGTGTTGAGGGACTGAGGTTAGGGCCAGGAACGACGGGGAGGATGCTATCGTAGACGAGGCTATGCTGCAAGGCAGACGGAGGAGGGGTCTTTGGTACCGGTAACCTGTGGTGCTGCTGCTCGGTGAATATCCCACATTCCATCTGGATCCCGGCCAGATCCACCTCACCCTGCCGCCGGAACGGCAGCTTGTCCCGCCTCCTCAGGGCATAGGCGATCAGCGCCGCTGCCGCAAAGAACGCCGACACGAACAGCACCAGCAGGCTGAGAACCAACACCGACAGAGGGATGGAAGTCTTGGTGAGGGGACCCAGGGGGCCATGGCCTGGCACGGGGTAGCCCAGAGAGAAATCACCGTCTGGGGCTGTGGAGCTGTTCCACTCCCCATGGTTCTCCACCGTGGCCTGGTGGGTGTCCAGGTCTGGACAGAGGAGGTCCAGGGAAAGAGAGCGAAGGTCTGTACCTACAACAAAGATACACAATGAAAAGAAAGGCACTTTCTTTAAGTCACTGAAGTACAACAAACCAAACAAATAAAGGAACAACAGTGGAAGAGCCCCATGCATTCACCTACACTGCACACCTGTCTAGAGGAGCGTCAGCTTCACACATCCATGCATTCACCTACACTGCACACCTGTGTAGAGGAGCGTCAGCTTCACACATCCACGCATTCACCTACACTGCACACCTGTCTAGAGGAGCGTCAGCTTCACACATCCATGCATTCACCTACACTGCACACCTGTGTAGAGGAGCGTCAGCTTCACACATCCATGCATTCACCTACACTGCACACCTGTGTAGAGGAGAGTCAGCTTCACACATCCATGCATTCACCTACACTGCACACCTGTGTAGAGGAGCGTCAGCTTCACACATCCATGCATTCACCTACACTGCACACCTGTGTAGAGGAGCGTCAACTTCACACATCCACGCCAGACATCAACCACATTGAAGATACGCAAGGACCTCCTTTCACTGGCCAGAGAACACAAGAAGAGGGGGTCCATGTTCACAGCAAGTTCCCAGCAGGAGCCATACCCCCGTTCATACAATACTGGGTAAAGGCTCTGAATACTTATGTGAATGTGATATACCTTTTAAACATAATTTAGCACAAACAAACCTGTTCCAGCATAGGACAATCAGCCTTCTTGCTGCAAAAAGGACGGCACGCACCTCCAAATGGTACTCAGACGCCTGTAGGAGACAGAGACCCAGCAGGGTCCTGATGAAGACTGAGGAAGACTACTTCTCCATGGAGAACAGTGGCGAGCACCAAAACTGCCTCCAATCTCTGTTCTTTCTTCAAGCTAACTGGTGCCATATGGTTTCACATTCTGTCCCCTTTCATAAATGTAGCCTTTTCCCCCATCCTCCCATTCTTACAGGTCACAACCCTCTGATTCCTTCCACCGTCATCCTATGCTGTTTATTTGCTCGATAGCACCGATTTAGAGCTGTTATGAACAACTAAGACAACATATTTCAATGTGTTTTAGAATATCTAATGAAGGAGAATACATTTGAATTGATTAAAGGTTCATTTTGTGCATTTGTATAGCTGAAAAGGTCCCTTTCCCACTATTCAAACACAATAAAATAACGAGGCTATATACATGGGGTACCGAGTCAATGTGCAGGGGTACAGGTTAGTCGAGGTCATTTGTACATGTAGGTAGGGGTAAAGTGACTATGCATAGATAATAAACAGCGAGTAGCAGCAGTGTAAAAACAAAGGGGGGGGGGGGGGGGAGTTGTCAATAGCCCGGGTGGCTATTTGATTCATTGTACAGCAGTCTTATGGCTTGGGGGTAGAAGCTGTTATGGAGCCTTTTGGACCTAGACTTGGGGCTCCGGTACCGGTTGCCGTGCGGAAGCAGAGAGAACAGCCTATAACTTGGATGACTGGAGTCTTTGACAATTTTTTGGGCCTTCCTCTGACACAGCCTAGTATATAGGTCCTGGATGTCAGGAAGCTTGGCCCCAAGTGATGTACTGGGCAGTACGTACTACCCTCTGTAGCGCCTTATGGTCAGATGCGAAGCAGTTGCCATACCAGGCGGTGATGCAACCGGTCAGGATGCTCTCGATGGTGCAGACGTAGAACTTTTTGAGGATCTAGGGACCCATGCCAAATCTTTTCAGTCTCCTGAGGGGGAAAAGGTGTTGTCGCGCTCTCTTCAAGACTGCCTTATACAGCTCGTAGAGTGTGGTCTCAGGGCCAGCATCGGTTTGTGGTGTTAAATAGACGGCTACGAAGAATATAGATAGTATCTACCAAGAGAGTTTGTGGTCTACAGCTTATCATGAGGTCCTCTACCTCAGGTGAGCAATACCTCGAGACTTCCTTAATATTAGACATTGCGCACCAGCTGTTTTTGACAAATAGACACACAATGTCCCGTTGGTAGGATGGTCTTGAACGGAGCTCATCCAGTTTATTGCACGTTGGCCAATAGAATGGATGGTAGAGGTGGGTTACCCTCTCGCCGACTAATTCTCACAAGGCACCCGGATCTGCGTCACCTGTATCTATGTCTTTTCTTCATGTGAATGATGGGGATTTGGGCCTGGTCCAGGAGCAAGATAATATGCTTTGCATTAGACTCATTAAAGAACAAATCTTTGTCCAGTTCGAGGTGAGTAATCGCTGTTCTGATATCCAGAAGCTCTTTTCGGTCATAAGAGACAGTAGCAGAAACATTATGTACAAAATATGTTACAAACAATGCGAAAAAAAACACAAAAAAAAGCACAATTGGTTAGGAGCCCAAAAAACGTCAGCCATCCCCTCCGGCACCATTACCATGATACAGCCTACACTAGCAGCCAATGTGTAGTGTTCAACGGAGGCATACATTCCATGAGACTTTTGAAAGCATTCACCTTTTTAGCCACGTGTCCTTCAAACAAGTACGCTATATATGCAAAAGTATGTGGACAACCCTTCAAATTAGTGGATTTGGCTATTTCAGCCACACCCGTTGCTGACAGGTGTATAAAAAATCGAGCACCCGGTCATGCAATCTCTATAGACAAACATTAGCAGTAGAATGGCCTTACTGAAGAGCTCAGTGACTTTCAAAGTGGCACAGTCATAACATGCCACCTTTCCAACAAGTCAGCCCCGGTAAACTGTAAATGCTGTTATTGTGAAGTGTAAACGTGTAGGAGAAACAATGGCTCAGCCGCGAAGAGGTAGGCCACACAAGCTCACAGAATGGGAGTGCATGCAAAAATCATCTGTCCTCGGTTGCAACACTCACTACCGAGTTCAAACTGCCTCTGGAAGCAAAGTCAGCACAATAACTATTTGTCAGGAGCTTCATGAAATGGGTTTCCATGGCCGAGTAGCCGCACACAAGCCTAAGATCATAATGCGCAATGCCAAGAGTCGCTGCCATAGGACTCTGGAGCAGTGGAAATGCATTCTCTGGAGTGATGAATCATGCTTCATCATCTGGCATCAGACAAATCTGGTATTGGTGGATGCCTGGAGAACGTTTCCTGCCTGAATGTATAGTGCCAACTGTTAAGTTTGGTGGAGGAGGAATAATAGTCTGGGGTGGTTTTTCATGGTTTGGGCCCCTTATTTGTAGTGAAGGGAAATCTTAACACTACAGCATATAATTACATTCTAGACGATTCTGTGCTTCCGACTATGTGGCAACAGTTCGGGGAAGACCCTTTCCTGTTTCAGCATGACAATGCCCCCTGTGTACAAAGCGAGGTCCATACAGAAATGGTTTGTTGAGATCGGTGTGGAAGAACTTGACTGACCTGCACAGAGCCTTGACCTCAACCCCATCGAACACCTTTGGGATTGGAAAGCCGGCTGCGAGCCAGGCCTAAACGCCCAACATCAGTGCCCGACCTCACTAATGCTCTTGTTGCTGAATGGAAGCAGCAGCAATGTCCCACCTAGTTTAAAGCCTTCCCAGATGAGTGTAGTCTGTTATAGCAGCAAAGGGGGGGACAGACTCCACATGAATGCCCATGATTTTGTAATGAGACATTCGATAAGCAGCTGTCCACATACTTTTGGTAATGTTGTGTATGTGACTGAAAATGTTGTTGTATTGTGTTGTATGATGCAAGAAACCACAAGACAAAATACAATTCATTATTATTCCCATACCATTATCATTACAGAGAGTCAGACAAAAACATATGCTACCCTTTGCCTATTGGCTTCTTAGCTTATTCAATCCGGTCTCAAAATACAACACTGCCCCCATTAAGATATAAAAAAGCTCTTTACCTGACTCGCTTTTCAACATTGACTAGAAATGTGCATGTTTTGTGGTCTTGCAGGAAGCATTCACTCCCTTATTGCTGACCAGAAATGAGCTACAACTGGGCTAATAACTCACAAACTAGCATAGAATATGAACAAATGTGCACAGGTGGCTAACGTAAACTCACCTCATTCAGTACAAATGTGCGCAACCGCAACATTCAAACGAGGCTACAAAGAAAACTAATGGGACTGTGGCGACTGTGCTGACTTCAAAATCGGGGGTGTGAACTAGGTTGCTATTCAAGCATTGATCGACATGGTAATGGCTCTATAGTATTGGAGAAAAGTTAAAAAAAACGGACATCTTGACGTGTCATGTCATAACGTACAGCACGCATAAAGCAACTATTTCTGTCTTACAATCTCTCTCCACCAGGTGTAGCACTTCTCCCATCGTTTAAAAACAAGAATTGGACAGTGACGGGGGTAAAGGGGGATACCTAGTCATTTTTTTCGTCATCATGCGATCATCATTCTCAAAGCCGCTGTTTACTTCTAAGATCACTTTAGCACCGCCCTAAAAACCCGATTCAAATTCAACACAAACCTTCAAATAGGTATGTAAATGACACATTATATAAACTCTTTATAGTGTTTTATTTACATTTTAGAGGTGATAAGGTAATAAGTTGGACAGATCGAGTGAAAAAAGCTATTTTCCCACACGACATCTGTCCTTCTCACTATCATGCATTAGTTTCGCTTCCCCACCCACAATTTTTTAAAAGACAGACGGGGCTCATTGCCTGCTTGAATTATGCAGAAACGGACAGTGTTTAGGTCATGTAATTGATTTTGTTGGAAAGGGGAGAAATTGTGCTTTACAATGGTATTGACATTACAGATGATCTGGAAGTATTATGTTTTGGGGGGCTAAAATAAGGGCAATTGTACAGACCAAGGCGATGTAGGAGTTTACGTTACATGCATTGATCTCAAAACAAACACAACTTCTTGCGAACGCTCGTGTCTGTCAATGCAATAGAATCCTCCTCCGGTGCGCTCTGCTTAAAATAAAATCACATACTAAATCTTGTGTTTTTGGTATGTCTCATTGAATGCCGCTAATATGTTGATTCTATCACAATTCCCTAAGCAGAAGGAAACGCTAATAGCGTAAACCACAGGTGTCAAACTCAGTCCATGGAGGGCCGAGTGTCTGCGAGTTTTCGCTCCACCCTTGTACTTGATTGATGAATTAAGGTCACTGATTAGGAAACAGACACTACGCCCTCCATGGAAACTCTAGTGTAGCTCAATCTCGTGCTTCTCGCACAGGTTTCTATTTCCTCTGCTGTCAGTTTATAGGGAACATTGCTTCTGAAATCATTTGTTTTGGACTGCAAGGAGAGTTTTCTGAAGACCGTTGGTTCCAGACAGATATGTAAAACGGTTGTCCAGCTCAATCTCATCCTCCCAGATTTGAATGTGTGGAAGAGTGTGTATTCTATGTTTTGTTACTTTTGTATCTGTTATTAATGGCTATCTTTCCCCTGAACATTCCTGTCTCTGTTCATATTCAGGACTTTCAAACTCCTGGTCGTTTTACCATTTAATCAAATACTATGGAAATACCCCACACCTTTTCCCTTCCTTTCATTTCATTTAGCATTATGCCATTTATTATTCCTTCATCCTTAACATTCAGCACAATGATCCTGTTTATTTCCGAATAAATCCGTTGTTCATAAAGTATCTACTGTTCTCCATGAATGCATCGCCTTGCCATGTAACAGTACTCAATTACCTTCAGATAGAATTATGTGATCATTGTATTTATCCCTTGTTGCTAAGTGCTGACTCAGAACAAACAAGTGGTGCCCGATTAATGAATTCACATAGACACTCCTTTACACCTGGGAAGTGTCAAGGGGAGAGGAATGGTGAACGGTGTGGTAATGTTAACTGTGCTAGAAAAAGAAATAGAGCCGCACACTCTATATATACAGTATATAAACTCGTTTTCATTTATTGGGTAAAACACCTATGTTTCCGCAGACGTTCGGAAGCCTTCAGATGTTGCTGTTTTACCCAATAAATGACTGGTCGTTTATATACATAGAGAGTGTGCGTCTCTCTTTTTTTTATTAGCTTGCAGTTTATTCACCGTTATTAAGCACCTCTACACAAAATCATGTTCTCTGGGTGTGCGCCAGCTCATGCTTTTTATTAGAATGTTAACTGTGCTGCCATGAGCCTTAGACCCCGGTACCTGCGGTCTCTTCTGGTGAGTGACAGACCACCTCCCCCACCACCACCACCGCACTCAGGCCCTCCAGCCAACGCTTCAGAGGGGCCGCATCACACCGGCACTCCCATGGGTTCTGCTGCAGGTCCACCTGGGAGGAGATGATGGGAAAAGCTTTATTTTCAGTCTGTTTCCATAGAAATGTGATTGGTGCCATACAAAATGAGGAACATCTGGACTAGTCAAATTAGATGCTCTAGAATCCCCTTTACAGACAGACTGACAGACACACCTGTGCCCATACACGTTACACATACACACCTATACTCATACACACCACCCTGCTACACACCCTGTCTGCACACACACCTAACCCCCTACAAACACCCCTCCCCATTCCTTCCTCCTACCTGCACCAGTCCAGTGAGGTGCTCTAACACCCCCTCTACAGGCAGGCTGAGGAAGTGGTTGTTGCGGAGGTTGAGGCGAGAGAGGGAGATGCCCTGGAACACTCCGACAGGAAGTGACCTCAGCAGGTTGGCGTTGAGGAAGAGCAGCTGGAGAGACGGCATGGGGCTGAACACTCCCGCCTCCACCACACCGATCTCATTGTATTCAAAGTACAGGTACCTACAAGGAGATATGATCATACAGGACCCAGGAGCGTGTGTGTGTGAGTGAGTGTGTGTGACAGTCAGTCCTACCTGAGGTTAAGTAGACCCAGGAACATGTGTGGGCTAAGCCTCTGCAGGTTGTTGCCGTTCAGGTAGAGACTCCTCAGGGCCGGCAGGCTGGAGAACGCTCCCTCCTAGAGAGAGAGAGAGAGAGAGAGAGAGAGAGAGAGAGAGAGAGAGAGAGAGAGAGAGAGAGAGAGAGAGAGAGAGAGAGAGAGAGAGAGAGAGAGAGAGAGAGAGAGAGAGAGAGAGAGAGAGAGAGAGAGAGAGAGAGAGAGAGAGAGAGAGAGAGAGAGAGAGAGAGAGAGAGAGAGAGAGAGAGAGAGAGAAGTTAAATACAGGGACTTCCTGTCCATTGTGCCACAGGGCCCCTCAATGTTATCCAGGTATATGCTGAAATACAGGTTATAGGCCTAATGTTTCGTTTTTTACGCATAATTAAATCATAGATATCAAACGTGGCCATCAGTGCTCCCGGTGTATGACGCCTCAGGCCGAAGACAATCTGAACCCTAGGAGATTTTCTGCCTAAAGACACCATGAATAAAGGAGATCCCCTGGCTAATGACAACCTGAATAAATGAGATCCTCTGGCTAATGACAACCTGAATAAATGAGATCCTCTGGCTAATGACAACATGAATAAAGGAGATCCTCTGGCTAAATACAACCTGAATAAAGGAGATCCCCTGGCTAATGACAACCTGAATAAATGAGATCCTCTGGCTAATGACAACCTGAATAAAGGAGATCCTCTGGCTAAATACAACCTGAATAAAGGAGATCCCCTGGCTAATGACAACCTGAATAAATGAGATCCTCTGGCTAAATACAACCTGAATAAATGAGATCCTCTGGCTAATGACAACCTGAATAAAGGAGATCCTCTGGCTAAATACAACCTGAATAAAGGAGATCCCCTGGCTAAATACAACCTGAATAAATGAGATCCTCTGGCTAAATACAACCTGAATAAAGGAGATCCCCTGGCTAATGACAACCTGAATAAATGAGATCCTCTGGCTAATGACAACCTGAATAAAGGAGATCCTCTGGCTAAATACAACCTGAATAAAGGAGATCCCCTGGCTAATGACAACCTGAATAAATGAGATCCTCTGGCTAAAGACAACCTGAATAAAGGAGATCCCCTGGCTAATGACAACCTGAATAAAGGAGATCCTCTGGCTAAAGACAACCTGAAAATAGGAGATCCTCTGGCTAATGACAACCTGAATAAAGGAGATCCTCTGGCTAAAGACAACCTGAATAAAGGAGATCCCCTGGCTAATGACAACCTGAATAAAGGAGATCCCCTGGCTAAAGACAACCTGAATAAAGGAGATCCCCTGGCTAATGACAACCTGAATAAAGGAGATCCCCTGGCTAATGACAACCTGAATAAAGGAGATCCTCTGGCTGATGACAACCTGAATAAAGGAGATCCGGTTGTTTCCCAGGTGAAGTAGATCCAGACTGGAAAAATTCCAGAAATCTGACTTATAGATCCGCTGGATGAGGTTGCCGCTGAGGTACAGCTTCCGTCCGTTGAGGGGGCGTGGCATGAGCTGGGACACGTTGTTGAAGCCGCTCTCCTTACAGTTGACTGTCAATCCTAGGTCTGGAACAATTATACTGTATCAACTTTATTTGTTCAGCTCTTTCATACATTTCAGCCCAAAGTGTTTTGCATTGAGCACATACAGTATGCAAAGCTAGTCTCAGCAGTATGACATTATCAGACACAGTGGGGCGACTTCCTGTTTACAGACAACCACATAAATCACATTTGTCTCCTGTGCATAGTGCCATGATTGTCCCTGTTAGTTTGTGCCCTTGTGGCTTGCCCACATTGTGAAGAGCACAATAGTAGCAGTCTTGGCAAATTCAAATCTTGCTGTTGTTTATATCTGTTATCGGGAAGTCACCCTGCTGTGTGTGATGATGTCATACTGCTGAGCCAAAGAAGTCCCATCCAAACTGTACCTGAGATGTGGAGGTTACAGGTGCACCCCAGAGGACATATGATGGGGATGGGGGGGCGAGTCTGGTACCCTGCGATAGGAGGGGGCTGGTTGGGGAGGAGGCTACGCTGGGTGGGGGGCATCCTGGAGGGCCGGGGACGCTTGGTGGGCCGAGGGGACCTCTCTCTCCCCCTCCGCTCCGCCGATGATGAAGTTGAAGAAGATGAGGTATGTGTGTTCTGGTGGTGAACCATGGAGGACGGCTTGGTTGGTCTGGGCCTCCCAGGCTTGGGGTTCACTTTCGGATGCTGAGGAGGCTGTACCCCTCCGTGCTTCTCCCTGTCTCCCTCCTTCTCCCCCTCTCCCTCCACCTCTCCGGCACACAGTTCTTTGCGTGGTATCTCCCTCAGGTCTTTCCCGTGCAGGTGGAAGGGGTATTCGCAGGTGATGTCCCCCACCACTGCGGTGTAGGGGATGTGTCCCAGCCAGGTCTGCAGCTGGACTGCCTCACAGCCACAGATCCAGGGGTTCTCCTCCAGCTGGAGCTCCATCAGGCTACGGCCCACGTACTCCAGGGTCCCGGCGTAGGCCAGGCTCTTCAGACGGTTCCCCCGCAGGTCCAGGTGGGTCAGAGACACAGATCTGGGGGTGGAAGGGATCATTACGGCTGGGGTCAATTCCATTTCAATTCAGGAATGAAATTTCCACACTGCGAAAAATTGTAATTGGAATTGGTGATCATGTTATTGAGGAATAAGGAACATGACTGATGCATGTTATAGATGTGATTGAAAACAACTTTTTCAGACAGTTACCTTGGTCAGAGTGAGAAACAGACCCATGATGTGGACATAGTGCAGGGTTATTAATCAGGTAGATACCTGAAGAGGTGAGGAGGCAGAGCAGGGATCAGGTTGTCGTTGAGGATGAGCACTCGTAATTTATGCAGGTAGCGTAGCGCCCCGCTGTCGATGCGTTTGATGACATTGTAGTCGGCCTGTAGGTAGAGGGGATAGAGGTAAAGTCAAAGTGTTCAAATGTGACATTTTGACACAGACAGGAACTCATCAGGCTCAGGAGATCACACATAACTTATTGATTAGCGTTGTCACAGTAAGTATGGATGTAGACTAATCACAGTGATTATTGATGAGGATTGACCATAGTGTTTATTGATGGATCTGTTGGGTAGTAATGATGTCAGGCCTACCTGCAGGTACTCCAGTGCCTCCAGGCCAGAGAAGGTGTCGTTGCGGAACACCTCCAGCTTGTTCTCGTGGAGGTAGAGGCGTCTCAGTGTCCCCAGACCATGAAACGCCCCGGCACGGATGTCCTGCAGCGCGTTGTTGCCTAGGTTTATCGCCACGGCATTGCTATGGTGCAGGAAGCCGTTGCTGTAGAGACGCCTCAAGGAGTTCCTCTGCAGATTGAGCTTGAAGGGGCGGAGCCAAGACTGGGACACCTGATTGGTTGATTGATTGATTGGTTGACTTTATTTAATCGTATACAAATACACATATGCCAAAACAGAAAGAGTACATTTAGTGCAGTAATGCAGTACAGTGCAGAACAGGGCTGTTTATTAATATACTACTGCAGTATGTATATTATAAAATTAGGTACATTAGATTAAGCTAATGCAGTGCAGTCACCTGGCTGGCGTTAGTGAAGCCCCGCCCATCACAGTGCACGTGCAACACTCCCTCTTTGACCTCGCACGTGCACGGCTCGAAGCACGGTTCGTCCACCTCCTCCTCCGAGCTGTCCACCATAGGGGTGTGTGTGGAGGTGGGCGTCGGGGTGTGTGTGTGAGTGTGTGTCTGGGTCGGGGTCACACAACCCAGGACCACCACAGACAGCAGGGAGAGCCACAGCATCCTACCTCCTCTGCCTTCAGCCCAGCCCAGGGCAGCGGCACACACCCACCCCTCACCACACTACATACAGAAACACACACATGACTACTGTTAAATGGGATCCTATCAGACCCAGCCCAGGGCAGCGGCACACACCCACCCCTCACCACACTACATACAGAAATACACACATGACTACTGTTAAATGGGATCCTATCAGACCCAGCCCAGGGCAGCGGCACACACCCACCCCTCACCACACTACATACAGAAACACACACATGACTACTGTTAAATGGGATCCTATCAGACCCAGCCCAGGGCAGCGGCACACACCCACCCCTCACCACACTACATACAGAAATACACACATGACTACTGTTAAATGGGATCCTATCAGACCCAGCCCAGGGCAGCGGCACACACCCACCCCTCACCACACTACATACAGAAATACACACATGACTACTGTTAAATGGGATCCTATCAAACCCAGCAGAGTGATGCTTCTGCATGTCCCTTTGTTTGTGAACTACTGGCACCGTCGCATTAACGTTACTGTTCCTGGTTGTACTCTGGTTTTACATCCTGGAACCAACACTTGGACTGGTACCAGAATAAACTTGGTTTTCACATGAGTGAAAATATCATTTTATATTGTATATATGAGTTATAGTGCTATATTTAAGGGGGTGTGGTATATGGCCAATATAACACGGCTAAGGGCTGTTCTTAGGCACAACGCAACGCAGAGTAAATATTATTATACACTGGGTGGTTGGAGCCCTAAATGCTGATTGGCTGACAGCGTTGGTATATCAGACTATATACCACAGGTATGACAAAACATTTATTTTTACTGCTCTAATTACTTTGGTGACCAGTTTATAATAACAATAAAGCACCTCAGGGATTTGTGATATATGGCCAATATACCACGGCTAAAGGCTGTGTCTTGACACCCCGCGTTGTGTCATGCGTAAGAACAGCCCTTAGCTGGTATATTGGCCATATACCACACCACCTCTGACCTTAATGCTTAATTATAATATAATTGACATTTATAGTATATATATTTATATAGAGGTTATAACACGGTTCAGGATACATACCAGACAGTGACGTGGAAAACACCCATTACATTCATCAACAAGGAACTAACAACAGCAATCCAAGTCCATTATAATACATTAGGTTGATTACCATGATAATACAGCAGATAGCATGAGAGAGGATCTGAAGACCTCTTCGGGACATAAGAGGCTGCTTTAAAATCATAATGACAGTCAGAGCGATGCTGATGATGACAATAAAATAATAGATTATAAACACAGGGCCGGATGGATGAGAGGAGAAGACTGCACTCGAAAACAAGAGATGCAGTATAATTCTATGCTGTCTTTAACCAGGAAAATGACATCAGGAGAAGGAGTCTCTCTTTGCCTGATTCATGTAACTTGGAGGCCACCATGCAGAAGGTAATGGGCTACTAATCAAAAAACAATAACAATCAGAAGCTACTAGCCAGTTCAATTGCTCCTGCATATAGACAGACACAGAGCCGTCCTCAGGCTCAATTGCTCCTGCATATAGACAGACACAGAGCCGGCTGGCTACTGGACGAGATTAGTTTAGAAGCAGCTAGCACACACTGAAGAAGGCCATGATAATGAAGGTAAAAAATGAATAATGAATAATGCAATAATAACAGCAACAGCAACTACAACAGCGATAATGTAACAATAAGGACAATGTAATAAAATGCAACGATAATGTTACAATAAGGATAATGCAATCAAGTGCAGTGGTAATGTAACAACAAGGACCATGCAACCAAATGTAACGATACTGTAACAGTAAGGATAATGTAATAAAAGGTAATGATGTGAATCAGTGGCTGGGAAAATACTGCAGTACAATAAACAGACAACCTGAGATGAGATGTCAGAGAGAGGTGATTATGGAAGGAGAGGAAAGGGACAAGGGGGGAGAAGAGGAGAAGGGGAGTGGAAAAGAAAGGGGGAGAGGAGAGGATGATAGATATGAAAAGAAGACTGGAGAGCAGGGAAAAGAAGATGAGAGACGGGGGAAGAGAAGAAAATAGAAGATTGGAGTGAGGGGGAAATGAGCAGAGGAAGAGAGGGAGCAGAAGAGAGAGAAACGAAAAGAGAGTACTGGGAAGAGGAGAGGAGGAGCAGAATGTTGTGCTGAAGAGAGAGGATTGATTGCGTAACGATGAGAAACCGTGAGTCAGTCAGTCAAGGCTATCGTGTCGCTTTCTCTCTTGCTCTCTTTCTCTCTCTCTCACACACACAAGTGAAACGGCTCAAATCTATTGATATTGATTGTATCAAAAGCCTTCCTTTACCCTGCACACAGTATTCCCTGGAGAAATGGAGAGAAGAGAGAGAGAGAGAGAGAGAGAGAGAGAGAGAGAGAGAGAGAGAGAGAGAGAGAGAGAGAGAGAGAGAGAGAGAGAGAGAGAGAGAGAGAGAGAGAGAGAGAGAGAGAGAGAGAGAGAGAGAGAGAGAGAGAGAGAGAGAGAGAGAGAGAGAGAGAGAGAGAGAGAGAGAGAGAGAGAGAGAGAGAGAGAGAGATGTGGCTAAATACATGCAGGTTTGTATTAAGTGGCTAAATACATGCAGGTTTGTATTCAGTGGCTAAATACATGCAGGTTTGTATTAAGTGGATAAATACATGCAGGTTTGTATTCAGTGGACTCTAGTATCCTTTTCACACTATAATTATGAGGTTAAACATATTGTGCTGGATCAATATTTAAATAGACACTACTGAAGTATTGCAATTTGGTCCTCATTGGATAATGACTGTCTGACCTACAAGACAACGCTGTTTACTTCCTCTAGCCACTTGATTGGCTAATAACTCAGGCCCCTCTCTCTCCTGTCACCCTCTCTCATTTTTCCTCTCTCTCTCTCACAGAAATCTATTCATCCATCCATCTATCCATTCATCTATGCATTCAGAACAGGTGTGGTTAGACCTACTTTGATTTTCTTTCGTGACTCTTCCTTCCTTGTTTCCTTCCGTCTTACCTTCCTCCCCCTGTTCTCCATCCCACGGCCCTGCACCGTGGCGCAAACCAACCAGCAATGACCGCGGCAGCTGCTTACTACAACACATATTCATGTCACATAATCCCAGCGTCTACCTTTCCTCACGAACCCACTGTCCAACCAGGGCCGATACATAGCTCTCCCTGCCTGGCGCAATCCGGCCCCTCTTCCCTAGAAACACAGCCTACCATCCAAAATCAAGACTATGTTAATAGCTACATCCATACAATAATGTCAATTAGTAACATTACTGGGCACAATTGTAATTATAGAATTACAGCATGTCCAAATAGTCATTAATATGACCTATCAAGGCACTAAATCATTGGCACTAACGCAAACCATTTCTATTAGCCTTTGTCTACCTCCCCCTTCCCCTCCCACTAGCGCTAAGAACCATACAGCGGCAGTGGGGAGACTGGGTCTTTACTCACTCAGGTCCCGCGAAGAAATCCACGAACAGCCGATGGGAGACTTTATGCGTTGGCTGTCGACATGTCTGTTTGCTTTTCAGCTGCACTCTTCCTTCCCTCTCTCCTTGCCTCTCCTGGAGCGGTTGAGGCGGATGGGGGGAGCAGAGGGAACGTGACAGGACTGCAATGTGGATGAGAGAGAGAGAGAGAGAGAGAGACATACAGAGAGACATACAGAGAGAGAGAGAGAGAGAGAGAGAGAGAGAGAGAGAGAGAGAGAGAGAGAGAGAGAGAGAGAGAGAGAGAGAGAGAGAACCGTAGAAAAAGCGCACCACTTCCCCTCTCCAGCGCTCAACAGTGCTGCCCGCGGGAACTCAGCTGCGGCGCGGGACTGCCACCGAACACGCGCATAATGCTGCGTGGAATATTTTAGGAGGATGACTTGTCTCTCCGTCTTTGATAACCGGGTAGCCTAATTAAAGTAAAGAAAACGAAGTAGCCTAAAGGACAATAAAAGAAAGGAGGAATGAGTGGAGTGAAGTGGGAAACTGGGGAATTATTCGAAGAAGAAGCTGGTTTGGATTTAGTGCCATGCTTAATCCTATTTGAATTATTATACAGGCCTAAACAAAACCACAGTAGGCCTATAGGGCTACAGGGTAGGTTACTTCGCCAAGAAACAGTTTAGTATTAGAGTGGTGGGTCCTGCAGCCAAGGTAAATGTAATCAGTGTCCATTGGGGTATTTGTAAATAAGGGTTTAAACGTTAAAAACGGGTAGGTCTGTAAAAGTGGCCAAATATTCTTCGTTTTTTGAATTATTCCTCAATCGAGGGTTGTTGACAGATGACACCACGCAGACATTAGGTTACCTACACTGTTGGCCTAGCGGGCTATCTACTGTATCTTCACATGTCCAGATGTAAAGCACCCTACCAGGCCTTCAGCTTTACCGACAATAATTCATCATCTCATTACTTTATTCATCTCTGCTCATGCCCTTAAGCGCCAACAACGGATTTCTAGAGAACCGGTGTTTTAGTTACCATGGCGACCCGCGCCAGCCGGCATCCTTGCAGCATCCTTGCACACCTCGGTAGACTGACTTATCTTCTGCTCTTCTACTGTACTGTATACACAGAATCTACTGTATAGACTGTTTGTACACACACACACACACACACACACACACACACACACACACACACACACACACACACACACACACACACACACACACACACACACACACACACACACACACACACACACACACACACACACACACACACACTTGTTAATAATAAAAATTGTGAATTGGGCTAGAACAATAATGTGATGGAATGTATGGAGAAAGACAGGCCATAATAGCCAACATCGGACACAGTAACTTCAAAGCAGCTCATTGGCAAGTAAGTTACTGTATTTCATATTGCAGTACATCTACTGTAATCTAAATACAGAATCAAAGCAAGAACTGTGTAATGACACAGTACAATACCGTATAATTGATTGTATCATACAGTAACAAAGTAAATGCTACTGTAATCGTAATGACTGAGTGAATTAATTCAATTCATTGAGGGGAGATGGGGTTTCTATATTCACAATATTTTATTGTAATTGGTGCAAGCAGGTTACAGCATGTCAATGAATACATGGTGTTTTTTATTACTTACACTTCTAGAGGCCAGCTTCCAAACTGGCAGCAACTAAAAGGCCAAACAGACCAACATGACATGGCAGAATGCTCAACCATTAATGGTTTAAGACTGCCACTCCAATCTGTCCCCTATACATTTAAAATTGACAGGGCACTACTACCGCATACCAGTTAAATTGACGGGGCACTACTACCGCATACCAGTTAAATTGACAGGGCACTACTACCGCATACCAGTTAAATTGACGGGGCACTACTACCGCATACCAGTTAAATTGACAGGGCACTACTGCCGCATACCAGTTAAATTGACGGGGCACTACTACCGCATACCAGTTAAATTGACGGGGCACTACTACCGCATACCAGTTAAATTGACAGGGCACTACTACCGCATACCAGTTAAATTGACAGGGCACTACTACCGCATACCAGTTAAATTGACAGGGCACTACCGTTAAATTGACAGGGCACATACCAGTTAAATTGACACTACTACCGCATACCAGTTAAATTGACGGGCACTACTACCGCATACCAGTTAAATTGACAGGGCACTACTACCGCATACCAGTTAAATTGACAGGGCACTACTACCGCATACCAGTTAAATTGACAGGGCACTACTACCGCATACCAGTTAAATTGACAGGGCACTACTACCAGTACCAGTTAAATTGACAGGGCACTACTACCGCATACCAGTTAAATTGACAGGGCACTACTACCGCATACCAGTTAAATTGACAGGGCACTACTACCGCATACCAGTTAAATTGACATACCAGTTAAATTGACAGGGCACTACTACCGCATACCAGTTAAATTGACAGGGCACTACTACCGCATACCAGTTAAATTGACGGGGCACTACTACCGCATACCAGTTAAATTGACAGGGCACTACTACCGCATACCAGTTAAATTGACACTACTACCGGTTAAATTGACACACTACTACCGCATACCAGTTAAATTGACAGGGCACTACTACCGCATACCAGTTAAATTGACACTACTACCGCCATTAAATTGACAGGGCACAGTTAAATTGACGGGGCACTACTACCGCATACCAGTTAAATTGACGGGGCACTACTACCGCATACCAGTTAAATTGACAGGGCACTACTACCGCATACCAGTTAAATTGAAGGGGCACTACTACCGCATACCAGTTAAATTGACAGGGCACTACTACCGCATACCAGTTAAATTGACAGGGCACTACTACCGCATACCAGTTAAATTGACAGGGCACTACTACCGCATACCAGTTAAATTGACGGGGCACTACTACCGCATACCAGTTAAATTGATGGGGCACTACTACCGCATACCAGTTAAATTGTTGATAATGCCAAAAATGACTGTATAAATTACCATTTTATATTACAGTATGGGCCTTAGAGCAAATCACAACATGTACATGCAGGCCTGGCCTACATACCATTATAACCATTTCCAGTTCAATTTCACATTGATCTCAGCTTACATTAATGTGAATTACCTATGGGTAATGGAGTAGTACTTACATCTACCTCTCTCTCTCTATATATATATATATATAGAGAGAGAAAGATAGATAGATGTAAGTACTACTCCATTACCCATAGGTAGTATATATATATATATATATATATATATATATATATATATATATATATGTATCTGTCTCTCGCTCTCTCTGTCTGTCTCTCTCTTGTCTGTCTCTCTCGCTCTCTCTCTCTCACTATGTCTCTCTCAATCTCTCTCTCTCTCTCTCTCCTGACAGAGATTTTAAAAATGAGAATCTTTCCTCGTAGATGTTTATCAGAGAGGGAGAGACTGAGGCACTTCCAGTAATGTCAATGTGTGTGTGTGTGTTTGTGTGTGTGTGTGTGTTAGATGATGGTTATAGATTTCAGAGCTCTCAGGTGCATTAGTGTATGATAATAGTTTTCCCACAAAGCTATAATGCACAAACAATGGAAACACACACACAAACACGTACGCGCACACGCACTTGTACGCATACACATGGTATAGGACCAGGTACAGGGCCTTCGGAAAGTATCCAGACCTCTTGACTTTTTCCACATTTTGTTACGTTACAGCTTTATTCTATAATTGATTGAATACGTTTTTCCCTCATCAATCTTCATACAATACCCCATAATAACAAAGCGAAAACAGGTTTTTAGACCAATCTTATTTACACAAGTGTTCAGACCCTTTGCTATGAGACTCGAAATTGAGCTCAGATGCATCCTGTTTCCATTGATCATCCTTGAGATGTTTCTACTTGATTGGAGTCCACCATAGGCAAATTCAATTGATTGGACATTATTTGGAAAATCACACACCTGTCTATATAAGGTCCCACAGTTGACAGTGCATGTCAGAGCGAAAACCAAACCATGAGGTCAAAAGAATTGTCCGTAGAGCTCCTAGACAGGATTGTTTTGATGCAAAGATCTGGGGAAGGGTACCAAAACATTTCTACAGCATTGAAGGTCCCCAACAACACAGTGGCCTCCATCATTCTTAAATGGAAAAAGTTTGGAACCACCAAGAATCTTCCTAGAGCTGGCCGCCCGGCCAAACTGAGCAATCGGGGGGAAAAAGGCCTTGGTCAGGGAGGTGACCCCAAAAAATTGTCCATCAAAGAAAACACTGTCTTGCACACACCCAACACCTCTCATCACTCCGAGAACATCATCCCCACAGGGAAGCATGGTGGTGGCAGCATCATGCTGTGGGGATGTTTTTCATCAGCAGGGACTGGGAAACTGGTCAGAATGGAAGGAATGATGGATGGAGCTAAATACAGGGAAATTATTGAGGGAAACCTGTTTCAGTCTTCCAGAGATTTGAGACTGGGACAAAGGTTCACCTTCCAGCAGGACAATGACCCTAAGCATACTGCTAAAGCAACACTTGAGTGGTTTAAGGGGAAACATTTAAATGTCTTGTAATGGCCTAGTCAAAGCCCAGACCTCAATCCAATTGTGAATCTGTGGTATGACTTAAATATTTACCAGCGGAACCCATTCAACTTGAAGGAGCTGGAGCAGTTTTGCCTTGAAGAATGGGCAGCAATGCCAGTGGCTAGATGTGCCAAGCTTATAGAGACATACCCCAAGAGACTTGCAGCTGTAATTGCTGCAAAAGGTGGCTCTACAAAGTATTCACTTTGAAGGGGTGAATAGTTATGCAAGCCCAAGTTTTCTGTTTTTTTTTTGTGTCTCATTTCTTGTTTGTTTCACAATCAAAAATATTTTGCATCTTCATAGTGGTAGGCATGTTGTGTAAATCAAATGATACAAACCCCCAAAAAGCCATTTTAATTCCAGGTTGTAAGGCAAGAAATATGAAAAATGCCAAAGTGGGTGAGTACTTTCACAAGCCACTGTATTTCTCCGTGAACAATTTAACAAGACTTTCAGCATGCTTATTTGTATTAGTATTTATTATGGATCCCCATTAGCTGATACGAAGGCAGCAGACACTCTACAAAAATTAAGGCAGTAGTATACATTTGTAAGGAACAGATGCTGTGAGACGAAAAGCAGGTACAGGAAGTGAACAATTAATAAATCACGGACATGAAACAAACCAGAACAGTGTCTGGACAGGGGAAAAATAAAATAACAATACGATAATAATGCTGACAAGGGGAACAACCTAAGGAACAGACAGATATAGAGGGGGCAATCAACAAAGTGAAGGAGTCCAGGTGAGGCCAATGAGCGCTGATGCACGTAATGATGTTAATAGGTGTGCGTAATGACGGGCAGATTTCACAATACATTAAGTCTGTGCCCTCCGGCCACTGCTCTACTACGTCACAGAGCACTCAACATGAGAAGGGCACTCAACATGTACTGCACTGACACAAATGACTGATGATTGGCTGAAAGAAATTGTCATGGCTTTACATCTACCATTTCATGGGTTGAGAGCTATCTATCCAATAGAACACAAAGGGGCTTCTTTAATGGAAGCTTCTCTAATGTAAAACATGTCAAGTGTGGTATTCCGCAAGGCAGCTGTCTTGTTTCTTTACTGTTTTCTATTTTTACTAATAATCTACCACGGGCATTTAACAAAACCTGTGGGTCTATGTATGCTGATGATTCAACATTATATTGTCAGGAACCACAGCTAGTGAAATCACAGCAACCCTAAACAAAGAGTTAGACTGTAATTTGTCATGGTCAAGGCATATTGGTTCAATTGTTGTGTAGATGTTGAGATGTATGTCTGTGATAAAGAGATGATCGGCATTTTTAACACCACAGTCAACCACAAGTTCTGCAGGCTTTCGTTTGATCTCATTTTGACTATTGCCCAGTGAGATGGTCAAATGCTGCAAAGAAGGACCTAGAAAAGCTGCAGCTGGCCCAGAACAGAGCAGCACGTCATGCCCTTCAATATACCCAGAGGTCAATGTCAACAATATCCATGGCGGTCTTTTTTGGCTCAAAGCAGAGGAGCGATTTACTGTATCAATTGTTTTTTGTCATATATGTCAACTGAACAGCAAACCTGATTTTAAAAAAACAAATAAAGCAACTCCTCACGGCACAACACCTCTCTCTCCCCCATGTGACCTAATTTGTATGTGTATGTACTGACATAACTGATAGACACACACACAGAGAGACACACACATACACACTTTAGTTGTAGTTAAAAAAATATTTGTTTATAAATAAGTCTGTAATGTGTATGTACATTTTTTAAATATATGTAAAGTATTTTTGTCTGTAATGTCTTTTTTTGTTATGTGTCAGACCCAAGGAAGACTAGCTGTCACCGTTGGCGTCACCTAATGGGGATCCTAATAAAAATTGTCATGTTTTGTCTTATATTGTCTTGTCATTTTGCTTTCCCTTCTGTTCGTTTTCCCCCTGCTGGTCTTTTTAGGTTCGTTCCCTTTTTTCTCTCTCCCTCCCTCTCTCTCTTCTCTCTATCGTTCCATTCCTGCTCCCAGCTGTTCCTATTCCCCTAATCAATCATCTAATCTTTTCACACCTGTTCCGTATCTTGCCCTCTGATTAGAGTCCCTATTTCTCCCCTTGTCTTCCGTTTCTGTCCTGTCGGATCCTTGTATATTGTTCACCGTGCTGTGTCTTTGTCTCGCCCTGTCGTGTCTTGTTTCCCTCAGATGCTGCGTGTGAGCAGGTGTCTGAGTCTGCTACGGTCGGTGCCTTCCCGAGGCAACCTACAGTTTATGGTCGAGTCTCCAGTCTGTCCTCGTCACTACGAGTGGAATTCGTTTTTTATGCTTTGTTTTCTGCTCCGATTTGTCTAGGAGTATTGCCTATTTCCTTTACTGGAATAAAGACTCTGTTTTCGCCAAGTCGCTTTTGGGTCCTCATTCACCTGCATAACAGAAGGATCCGACCAAAGAATGGACCCAGCGACTACAGACGCTCGTAACACTGCCGTCGAGATCCAAGGAGCCATGCTCGGCAGACACGAGCAGGAATTGTCTGCTGCTCGTCATGCCGTGGAGAACCTGGCCGCTCAGGTTTCTGACCTCTCTGGACAGTTCCAGAGTCTTCGTCTCGTGCCACCTGTTACTTCCTGGACTGCCGAGCCTCCGGAACCTAGGGTTAATAACCCACCTTGTTACTCCGGGCAGCCCACGGAGTGCCGCTCCTTTCTCACCCAGTGTGATATTGTGTTCTCTCTCCAACCCAACACATACTCTAGAGAGAGCTCGGGTTGCTTACGTCATATCACTCCTTACTGGCCGGGCTCGAGAGTGGGGCACAGCTATCTGGGAGGCAAGGGCTGATTGTTCTAACAATTACCAGAACTTTAAAGAGGAGATGATTCGGATTTTTGATCGTTCAGTTTTTGGTAGGGAGGCTTCTAGGGCCCTGGCTTCCCTATGTCAAGGTGATCGATCCATAACGGATTACTCTATAGAGTTTCGCACTCTTGCTGCCTCTAGTGACTGGAACGAGCCGGCGCTGCTCGCTCGTTTTCTGGAGGGACTCCACGCAGAGGTTAAAGATGAGATTCTCTCCCGGGAGGTTCCTTCCAGTGTGGACTCTTTGATTGCTCTCGCCATCCGCATAGAACGACGGGTAGATCTTCGTCACCGAGCTCGTGGAAGAGAGCTCGCGTTAACGGTGTTTCCCCGCTCCGCATCGCAACCATCTCCCTCCTCTGGCTCAGAGACTGAGCCCATGCAGCTGGGAGGTATTCGCATCTCGACTAAGGAGAGGGAACGGAGGATCACCAACCGCCTGTGCCTCTATTGCGGACTTGCTGGACATTTTGTCCATTCATGTCCAGTAAAAGCCAGAGCTCATCAGTAAGCGGAGGGCTACTGGTGAGCGCTACTACTCAGGTCTCTCCATCAAGATCCTGTACTACTATGTCGGTCCATCTACGCTGGACCGGTTCGGGTGCTACATGCAGTGCCTTGATAGACTCTGGGGCTGAGGGTTGTTTTATGGACGAAGCATGGGCTCGGAAACATGACATTCCTTTCAGACAGTTAGAGAAGCCTACGCCCATGTTCGCCTTAGATGGTAGTCATCTCCCCAGTATCAGATATGAGACACTACCTTTAACCCTCACAGTATCTGGTAACCACAGTGAGACTATTTCCTTTTTGATTTTTCGTTCACCTTTTACACCTGTTGTTTTGGGTCATCCCTGGCTAGTATGTCATAATCCTTCTATTAATTGGTCTAGTAATTCTATCCTATCCTGGAACGTTTCTTGTCATGTGAAGTGTTTAATGTCTGCAATCCCTCCCGTTTCTTCTGTCCCCACTTCTCAGGAGGAACCTGGCGATTTGACAGGAGTGCCGGAGGAATATCATGATCTGCGCACGGTCTTCAGTCGGTCCAGAGCCAACTCCCTTCCTCCTCACCGGTCGTATGATTGTAGTATTGATCTCCTTCCGGGGACCACTCCTCCTCGGGGTAGACTATACTCTCTGTCGGCTCCCGAACGTAAGGCTCTCGAGGATTATTTGTCTGTGTCTCTTGACACCGGCACCGTAGTGCCTTCTTCCTCTCCTGCCGGGGCGGGGGTTTTTTTTGTTAAGAAGAAGGACGGTACTCTGCGCCCCTGCGTGGATTATCGAGGGCTGAATGACATAACGGTTAAGAATCGTTATCCGCTTCCCCTTATGTCATCAGCCTTCGAGATTCTGCAGGGAGAGAGGTTCTTTACTAAGTTGGACCTTCGTAACGCTTACCATCTCGTGCGCATCAGAGAGGGGGACGAGTGGAAAACGGCTTTTAACACTCCGTTAGGTCATTTTGAGTACCGGGTTCTGCCGTTTGGTCTCGCCAATGCGCCAGCTGTTTTTCAGGCATTAGTTAATGATGTTCTGAGAGACATGCTGAACATCTTTGTTTTTGTCTACCTTGACGATATCCTGATTTTTTCACCGTCACTCGAGATTCATGTTCAGCACGTTCGACGTGTACTCCAGCGCCTTTTAGAGAATTGTCTCTACGTGAAGGCTGAGAAGTGCTCTTTTCATGTCTCCTCCGTTACTTTTCTCGGTTCTGTTATTTCCGCCGAAGACATTCAGATGGATCCCGCTAAGGTCCAAGCTGTCAGTGAGTGGCCCGTTCCAAGGTCACGTGTCGAGTTGCAGCGCTTTCTAGGTTTCGCTAATTTCTATCGGCGTTTCATTCGTAATTTCGGTCAAGTTGCTGCCCCTCTCACAGCTCTTACTTCTGTCAAGACGTGTTTTAAGTGGTCCGGTTCCGCCCAGGGAGCTTTTGATCTTCTCAAAGAACGTTTTACGTCCGCTCCTATCCTCGTTACTCCTGACGTCACTAGACAATTCATTGTCGAGGTTGACGCTTCAGAGGTAGGCGTGGGAGCCATTCTATCCCAGCGCTTCCAGTCTGACGATAAGGTTCATCCTTGCGCTTATTTTTCTCATCGCCTGTCGCCATCGGAACGCAACTATGATGTGGGTAACCGCGAACTGCTCGCCATCCGCTTAGCCCTAGGCGAATGGCGACAGTGGTTGGAGGGGGCGACCGTTCCTTTTGTCGTTTGGACAGACCATAAGAACCTTGAGTACATCCGTTCTGCCAAACGACTTAATGCACGTCAAGCTCGTTGGGCGTTGTTTTTCGCTCGTTTCGAGTTTGTGATTTCTTACCGTCCGGGTAGTAAGAACACCAAGCCTGATGCCTTATCCCGTCTCTTTAGTTCTTCTGTGGCTTCTACTGATCCCGAGGGGATTCTTCCTTATGGGCGTGTTGTCGGGTTGACAGTCTGGGGAATTGAAAGACAGGTTAAGCAAGCACTCACGCACACTGCGTCGCCGCGCGCTTGTCCTAGTAACCTTCTTTTCGTTCCTGTTTCTACTCGTCTGGCTGTTCTTCAGTGGGCTCACTCTGCCAAGTTAGCTGGTCATCCCGGCGTTCGAGGTACTCTTGCTTCTATTCGCCAGCGCTTTTGGTGGCCTACTCAGGAGCGTGACACGCGCCGTTTCGTGGCTGCTTGTTCGGACTGCGCGCAGACTAAGTCAGGTAACTCTCCTCCTGCCGGTCGTCTCAGACCGCTTCCCATTCCTTCTCGACCATGGTCTCACATCGCCTTAGACTTCATTACCGGTCTGCCTTTGTCTGCGGGGAAGACTGTGATTCTTACGGTTGTCGATAGGTTCTCTAAGGCGGCACATTTCATTCCCCTCGCTAAGCTTCCTTCCGCTAAGGAGACGGCACAAATCATCATCGAGAATGTGTTCAGAATTCATGGCCTCCCGTTAGACGCCGTTTCAGACAGAGGCCCGCAATTCACGTCACAGTTTTGGAGGGAGTTCTGTCGTTTGATTGGTGCGTCCGTCAGGCTCTCTTCCGGGTTTCATCCCCAGTCTAACGGTCAAGCAGAAAGGGCCAATCAGACGATTGGTCGCATACTACGCAGCCTTTCTTTTAGAAACCCTGCGTCTTGGGCAGAACAGCTCCCCTGGGCAGAATACGCTCACAACTCGCTTCCTTCGTCTGCTACCGGGTTATCTCCGTTTCAGAGTAGTCTGGGTTACCAGCCTCCTCTGTTCTCATCCCAGCTTGCCGAGTCCAGCGTTCCCTCCGCTCAAGCGTTTGTCCAACGTTGTGAGCGCACCTGGAGGAGGGTGAGGTCTGCACTTTGCCGTTACAGGGCACAGACTGTGAGAGCCGCCAATAAACGTAGGATTAAGAGTCCTAGGTATTGTTGCGGCCAGAGAGTGTGGCTTTCCACTCGCAACCTTCCCCTTACGACAGCTTCTCGTAAGTTGACTCCGCGGTTCATTGGTCCGTTCCGTGTCTCCCAGGTCTTCAATCCTGTCGCTGTGCGACTGCTTCTTCCGCGACATCTTCGTCGCGTCCATCCTGTCTTCCATGTCTCCTGTGTCAAGCCCTTTCTTCGCACCCCCGTTAGTCTTCCCTCCCCCCGTCCTTGTCGAGAGCGCACCTATTTACAAGGTACGTAGGATCATGGACATGCGTTCTCGGGGACGGGGTCACCAATACTTAGTGGATTGGGAGGGTTACGGTCCTGAGGAGAGGAGTTGGGTTCCGTCTCGGGACGTGCTGGACCGTTCGCTGATTGATGATTTCCTCCGTTGCCGCCAGGATTCCTCCTCGAGTGCGCCAGGAGGCGCTCGGTGAGTGGGGGGGTACTGTCATGTTTTGTCTTATATTGTCTTGTCATTTTGCTTTCCCTTCTGTTCGTTTTCCCCTGCTGGTCTTTTTAGGTTCGTTCCCTTTTTCTCTCTCCCTCCCTCTCTCTCTTCTCTCTATCGTTCCGTTCCTGCTCCCAGCTGTTCCTATTCCCCTAATCAATCATCTAATCTTTTCACACCTGTTCCGTATCTTGCCCTCTGATTAGAGTCCCTATTTCTCCCCTTGTCTTCCGTTTCTGTCCTGTCGGATCCTTGTATATTGTTCACCGTGCTGTGTCTTTGTCTCGCCCTGTCGTGTCTTGTTTCCCTCAGATGCTGCGTGTGAGCAGGTGTCTGAGTCTGCTACGGTCGGTGCCTTCCCGAGGCAACCTACAGTTTATGGTCGAGTCTCCAGTCTGTCCTCGTCACTACGAGTGGAATTCGTTTTTTATGCTTTGTTTTCTGCTCCGATTTGTCTAGGAGTATTGCCTATTTCCTTTACTGGAATAAAGACTCTGTTTTCGCCAAGTCGCTTTTGGGTCCTCATTCACCTGCATAACAAAAAATAATAAATCCTAAAGGGAGCCAACAGAGATGCTAATCAGATACCTCTGTCTATTCTCTGGGGGTAGAGTTGTGCACTGTGTGTGTGAGTGTACTTTTTAGACTGTTGGAGGAGCCTCTAAAATAGGTAGTCTATTTATACTCAGGTACTGTCTATGTTAAGAGCTGTCCAGCGCTGAAATTGACTGCATTACCTCTCTTCTCTTCCTCTTTTTTGTTCATTCCTCTGTACCGTTAAACCTGACAAATGAAGTCTGTGGTTTCATTAGTTATTATCAGGATATCCAGCACATTATCATTGGTCTTCAGTCTGTTCAGGAGAATGAGAGTATAAACTGTGTCTCTGCAAACGGCCCAAAAGCAAGGTCATGTCTTAAGCGGTCGCTCGTTAACTGTAGGCCTACAGACGATCAACAGACAAACTCTATCAATATCTGCCCTGTTGTCGCCTACCCCCTAGCGGCTCAACACTGTAACTGGAAGGTTTGGAATTTAGGAAGCAATTCAATAGAACGTATCACTTGTATTCTACTGTATCTGCATCACAATGTACAGTTGCCTACCTCAAGCCTATCCATGGACAAACCAACAAGCGACTGTAAACTACCTCGATGCTGATTTTATTACGGTGCAATGAATGAGTGCTGGGAAATATAAACTCATTATGGACTGCTGTAACGCGGGACTGTGGTAAGTATAGGTCCTGCCAGACAACTTGTCGACACTGTCCATTTTGTTGTTGCTGCTAGTGCTACAGTACTTGTTAGTTACAATGTAACAAACAGTCTCGTGTTGCTGCTACAATGTAACCACAATGTGAAGAGTAGAGAAGTTCCCACGTGTGGCGTATTTTTGCCCAATCACGATCGTTTAAAGTTTCCGTAATCACGCCCCTGGGTGTGTCTGCCTTGTTCCGGAGCAATCAAATGTTGCAATGTTGAAATGCTCTTGGCGTTCGACGAATCAAGGCGCTCCTTATAGCAAAATAATCATCCTACCATATGCAGAGAAAACGCTAGGTTCCATCCCTGTGATATCAAGAAGCAAGGTATGGAAACATCGCCGGGACCAACGCTACTTCGTTAGCTGTCAAACTTGACCAAATATAAGATTAATTTTAGGACATAGAACCAATTTGAAGTATACGTTCCCGTAGTAGAAACGTTGGGTGGGGTTTGACATGTATTGTGTGAGTCGCTAGCCTAGAAAAGTCTGAGGCTTTTTGATAGACTTGTCGGTCGATCATGGTGATGTAGCCTATATCTGTGTTACTGTATCTTTCATATTATTGCCATTTTGTAACAGGTGACTCGCTTGCTACAGTTTGCTGCTAGCGATATAAGTTGGCTGACTTGCAGTGCTGACTGAGCCTACATAAAGCCCGCAGTGAGGCGAGTGTAGGGCACTTGGGGACTAGGGTTGTTGTTTTGTAGCTGACACAGCTGAATACGGGCGAACAAACCAGACAGGCGTTGGGTGAATAGATGTATTGTCGCCCGTCGCCCGTCGCCCCCCCATTACATCTGTTGACTGTCTGTCATGATAATACTTTTTTGACAGCTGATCAAACTAATACATAGATGTTTGCTTCGCAGAGTCTTACTTTCAATCACTGTCACTTCTTGACAGATCTGTCATTAAAATGAAATATTTACTCAGTAGCCTAGCTTAAGCAATCATTTTAAATTAAATTAAATCCAGCTCATCACCATTGCTGTCCTTAGAGTGACACGCTGTGTCACGGTGTTGGCCAGTAGAGCAGGGCCATTCAGTTCCAGACCTGCAGGACCTAAACCCCTGTGGTTGTCATCCTTCCCTGCTAATCAGGGACTGACTCAGACCTGGCACCCAAGGTGAATGGACTCTCTGCCCGATCAGTGACATGAATGAACTTCCAAGTAGAGAAGAGTCCCTCCAGACCTGGAGTTTAATAACCTGAGTTTAATAACCTGTCTATTGGTTTCCCTGTGTCCTATTCACCGTGGCCCGCTGTTGTCACCTCACAGTGCCAAAGTGTCGTCGCAATTCAGAATGCCACATACCAACAAGTCCAGAAGTACCTCGGCCAGTGGCTCTAGTACCGGACCGGACCGAGGGGAGGAACGAGAAGAAGAAAGAGAGGAAGCTGAGCCAGAGCCAAAGGTCCAAGTCCAGGAAGCAGGGGATGGTGGAGGAGAGAACACTGGAGACCCGGAGATCATCAAGTCCCCTAGTGACCCCAAACAGTACAGGTAACATCAATGTTTACCTTACACACCAACGTGTGAGAGAGAGACCTTTTCTTTCCGTTCGTCCGTCCGTCCGTCTGTCCGTCTGTCTGCGAGACTCTGCAGGGTGTCTGGGGGCGTAACAGGTCACGTGTTGGCCAAGGAGCGGTGTAAACCAGACATCCTGCTGTCATTTGAAACCAACTGAAGCACACAGTTTCGGAGGGCCAAACTGTGTGGGTGGTTGTGTCAGCATCTTAGAATAAGAGAATAGTGTTTACCTCTGTCTAACCCCTCCCACAGGTACATCGAGCTGACCAATGGGCTTCGAGTTCTGCTAATTTCAGACTTCACTGGTCCTGCCTCTTCTGGAGATGACGAATCAGAGGAGGAGGAGGAACTGGGGGAGGAGGAAGAGGAGGAAGAAGACTCAGGAGAGGAAACAGAGGAAGAGTCTGAAGAAGAGGAGGATGACAAGGACTGTGACTTTGAGGATGACGAGGATGGAGGGAAGAGGAAGAAGGGACACTCAGAGAAACAGGTGAGAGGGTGACCTGAAGAGGAAATAACAGCACATTAGCAGCAATAGTAATAAGGGTGTTGATGATTGTGTGTTTGTTTATGTGTGTGTGTGTTTGCGTGTGTGTGTGTCAGTCTGCTGCAGCGCTGTGTGTGGGTATTGGCAGCTTCAGTGACCCCAATGACCTCCCAGGCCTCGCCCACTTCCTGGAACACAGTGAGTATGATGGCCCTTAAGGATGAGATTGTTTTGTTGTGATAAATCTGGTGCAATGCTGTGTTTGTGACACAAGGGGATATAAAACAGACTCTCCTCTCCTCCCCCTCTCCTCTCCCTCCTCTCCTCTCCTCCTCTCCTCCTGTAGTGGTGTTCATGGGCAGTGAGAAGTACCCATCAGAGAATGGTTTCGATGCCTTCCTGAAGAAACATGGGGGCAGTGACAACGCCTCCACGGACTGTGAGAGAACCGTCTTCCAGTTTGACGTCCAGAGAAAGAAATTCAGAGAGGCTCTGGACAGGTCAGCAACACACCACCATTATAGTCTCTGTGCCTTGTCTCTTGATTCTGATTAGTCCATCTGACTCTGTACCTGTCTGTGATTGGCTCTCTCCAGATGGGCCCAGTTTTTCATCTGTCCTCTGATGATCCGAGACGCCATCGACAGGGAGGTGGAAGCTGTCGACTCCGGTGAGAGGCATTCTGGGGGAAAAAATGTTGACTTTATTCAGACCTTATGCACTGGTTATGTAGTGACCTGCTCCCCCTTCTCTCTTTTATCAGAGTACCAACTGGCCAAGCCGTCTGACTCTCACAGGAAAGAGATGTTGTTTGGGAGTCTAGCGAAGCCAGGTCACCCCATGGGCAAGTTCTGCTGGGGTGAGGGCAGACACACACACACACACACACACACACACACACACACACACACACACACACACACACACACACACACACACACACACACACACACACACACACACACACACACACACACACACACACACACACACACACACACACACACAAAAACTACTCTGTGTACTGTGTTGTCATGTGTAAAGGAGAGACAGATGTTGTGTTATTGTGGTATGTGGCTGAGCTGTTGTCATGGTTTCACCCGGTGGTTGTCATGGTTTCCCCAGGTAACGCCCAGACTCTGAAGACAGAGCCCAGGAAAAAGAAGATCAACGTTTACAAGAGGCTCCGCTCCTTCTGGAAGAGACATTACTCTGCCCACTACATGACCCTGGCTGTGCAGTCTAAAGGTGACTCGCACTCACACACACACATACACACACACGACCTTGCCGCGCAGTCACACATGTAACTCTGTTGTCCTCCTCTGTCGGTGTGTCTGTGTGTGTGTGTGTGTGTGTAGAGAAGCTGGACACTCTAGAGGAGTGGGTGAAGGAGATCTTCAGTGGAGTGCCCAACAAGTGAGTCTCAGCTGTACAAAAATCCCTCACCATTCAAATATCATATGGCCATTTAGCGAACACTTACTGAACCCTGTTCCTCAGTGCTCAGACCAAGCCGGACTTCTCTGAGCTTCTGGATCCCTTTGATACTCCAGCCTTCAACAAGCTGTACAGAGGTAGGAACACCTGCTTTATTGAGCTGACCTGCACAGCCTTCTCTCCTGATCTCCATTAGAGCCATACTGCTTCAGTTCATCAGCTCACTGAAAACAGGATTTTGAATGGGAATCAATTGTTGATTCCCAAAAAGATACGCTCACAAGTGTAGTAAGACATAGCTGTGTGTTTCAGTTGTTCCTGTGAGGAAGGTCCATGCTCTGACCATCACCTGGTCCCTGCCCCCTCAGGAGAAACACTACAGGTAAGAAACACAACTAGATATAATACAGCTATTACAGATAGTGCAGCTACTACAGATAATATAGCTACTATAGATAATACAGCTATTACAGATAGTACAGCTACTCCATATAATAGAGCTACTACAGATAATACCGCTACAACAGATAATACAGCTACAGATAATACAGCTATTACAGATAATACAGCTATTACAGATAATACAGCTATTACAGATAATACAGCTATTACAGCTATTACAGAAAGTACAGCTACTACAGATAATACAGCTACTACAGATAATACAGCTATTACAGATAATACAGCTACTACAGATAATACAGCTACTACAGATAATACAGCTAGATAATACTACAGATAATATAGATAATACAGCTACTACAGATAATACAGATATTACAGATAGATAATACAGCTACTACAGATATAATACAGCTATTACAGATAATACAGCTACTACAGATAATACAGCTACTACAGATAATACAGCTACTACAGATAATACAGATAATACAGCTACTACAGATAATACAGCTACTACAGATAATACAGCAGATAATACAGATAATACAGCTACTAGTACAGATAATACAGCTACTACAGATAATACAGCTACTACAGATAATACAGATAATACAGCTAATACAGCTACTACAGATACTACAGCTACTACAGATAATACAGCTAATACACATAATACAGCTACTATAGATAATACAGCTACTACAGATAATACAGCTAATAGAGCTACAGATAATAGATAATACAGATAGTACAGATAATACAGATAATACAGCTACAACAGATAATACAGCTATAGCTACTATAATACAGCTACTAATACAGATAATACAGATAGTACAGATAATAATAGAGCAGATAATACAGCTACAATAATACAGATAATACAGCTATTACAGATAATACAGCTACTACAGATAATACAGCTACTACAGATAATACAGCTACTACAGATAATACAGATAATAGAGCTACTTATAATACAGATAGATACAGCTACTACAGATAATACAGATAATACAGCTACAGATAATACAGATAATACAGCTATTAATACAGCAGATAATACAGATAGTACAGATAATACAGATAATACAGCTACTACAGATAATACAGCTACTACAGATAATACAGATAATACAGCTAATACAGATAATACAGCTACTACAGATACTACAGCTAATACACATAATACAGCTACTATAGATAATACAGCTACTACAGATAATACAGCTACTACAGATAATAGAGCTATTACAGATAGTACAGCTACTACAGATAATACAGATAGTACAGATAATACAGATAATACAGCTACAACAGATAATACAGCTATTACAGATAATACAGCTACTACAGATAATACAGCTACTACAGATAATACAGATAATACAGCTACTACAGATACTACAGATAATAGAGCTATTACAGATAGTACAGCTACTACAGATAATACAGATAGTACAGATAATACAGATAATACAGCTATTACAGATAATACAGATAGTACAGATAATACAGATAATACAGCTATTACAGATAATACAGCTACTACAGATAATACAGCTACTACAGATAATATAGCTACTACAGATAATACAGATATTACAGATAGTACAGCTACTCCATATAATACAGCTATTACAGATAATACAGCTACTACAGATAATACAGCTACTACAGATACTACAGATAATACAGCTACTACAGATAATACAGCTAATACAGATAATACAGCTACTACAGATAATACAGCTACTACAGATAATACAGCTACTACAGATAATACAGCTACTACAGATAATACAGCTACTACAGATAATACAGATAATACAGCTAATACAGATAATACAGCTACTACAGATACTACAGCTACTACAGATAATACAGCTAATACACATAATACAGCTACTATAGATAATACAGCTACTACAGATAATACAGCTACTACAGATAATAGAGCTATTACAGATAGTACAGCTACTACAGATAATACAGATAGTACAGATAATACAGATAATACAGCTACAACAGATAATACAGCTATTACAGATAATACAGCTACTACAGATAATACAGCTACTACAGATAATACAGATAATACAGCTACTACAGATACTACAGATAATAGAGCTATTACAGATAGTACAGCTACTACAGATAATACAGATAGTACAGATAATACAGATAATACAGCTATTACAGATAATACAGATAGTACAGATAATACAGCTACTTCATATAATACAGCTACTCCAGATAATACAGATAGTACAGATAATACAGATAATACAGCTATTACAGATAATACAGCCACTCCAGATAATACAGCGACTCCAGATAATACAGCTACTACAGATAATACAGCTACTACAGATAATACAGCTACTACAGATAATACAGCTATTACAGATAATACAGCTATTACAGATAATACAGCTACTACAGATAATACAGCTACTACAGATAATACAGCTACTACAGATAATACAGCTACTACAGATAATACAGCTACTACAGATAATACAGCTACTACAGATAATACAGCTACTACAGATAATACAGCTACTACAGATAATACAGCTATTACAGATAATACAGCTACTACAGATAATACAGCTATTACAGATAATACAGCTACTCCAGATAATAGAGCTATTACAGATAGTACAGATAATACAGCTACTACAGATAATACAGCTATTACAGATAATACAGCTATTACAGATAATACAGCTATTACAGATAATACAGCTATTACAGCTATTACAGAAAGTACAGCTACTACAGATAATACAGCTACTACAGATAATACAGCTATTACAGATAATACAGCTACTACAGATAATACAGCTACTACAGATAATATAGCTACTACAGATAATACAGATATTACAGATAGTACAGCTACTACATATAATAGAGCTATTACAGATAATACAGCTACTACAGATAATACAGCTACTACAGATAATACAGCTACTACAGATAATACAGATAATACAGCTACTACAGATAATACAGCTAATACAGATAATACAGCTACTACAGATAATACAGCTACTACAGATAATACAGCTACTACAGATAATACAGCTACTACAGATAATACAGCTAATACAGATAATACAGATAATACAGCTAATACAGATAATACAGCTACTACAGATACTACAGCTACTACAGATAATACAGCTAATACACATAATACAGCTACTACAGATAATACAGCTACTACAGATAATACAGCTACTACAGATAATACAGCTACTATAGATAATACAGCTACTACAGATAATACAGCTACTACAGATAATAGAGCTATTACAGATAGTACAGCTACTACAGATAATACAGATAGTACAGATAATACAGATAATACAGCTACAACAGATAATACAGCTATTACAGATAATACAGCTACTACAGATAATACAGCTACTACAGATAATACAGATAATACAGCTACTACAGATACTACAGATAATAGAGCTATTACAGATAGTACAGCTACTACAGATAGTACAGATAATACAGATAATACAGCTATTACAGATAATACAGATAGTACAGATAATACAGCTACTTCATATAATACAGCTACTCCAGATAATACAGCTACTACAGATAATACAGCTATTACAGATAATACAGCTACTCCAGATAATACAGCTATTACAGATAATACAGCTACTACAGATAATACAGCTATTACAGATAATACAGCCACTCCAGATAATACAGCGACTCCAGATAATACAGCTACTACAGATAATACAGCTACTACAGATAATACAGCTACTACAGATAATACAGCTATTACAGATAATACAGCTAATACAGATAATACAGCTACTACAGATACACAGATAATACAGCTATTACAGATAATACAGCTACTACAGATAATACAGCTATTACAGATAATACAGCTATTACAGATAATACAGCTACTACAGATAATACAGCTATTACAGATAATACAGCTATTACAGATAATACAGATAGTACAGCTACAGATAATACAGATAATACAGCTACAGATAATACAGCTACTACAGATAATACAGCTACTACAGATAATACAGCTACTACAGATAATACAGCTACTACAGATAATACAGCTACTACAGATAATACAGCTACTACAGATAATACAGCTACTACAGATAATACAGCTAGATAATACAGCTATTACAGATAATACAGCTACTACAGATAATACAGCTATTACAGATAATACAGCTATTACAGATAATACAGCTACTACAGATAATACAGCTACTACAGATAATACAGCAGATAATACAGCTACAGCTACAGATAATACAGCTACTACAGATAATACAGCTACTACAGATAATACAGCTATTACAGATAATACAGCTATTACAGATAATACAGCTACTACAGATAATACAGCTACTACAGATAATACAGCTATTACAGATAATACAGCTACTACAGATAATACAGCTACTACATATAATACAGCTACTCCAGATAATAGAGCTATTACAGATAGTACAGCTACTACAGATAATACAGCTATTACAGATAATACAGCTATTACAGATAATACAGCTACTACAGATAATACAGCTACTACAGATAATACAGCTATTACAGATAATACAGCTACTACAGATAATACAGCTACTACATATAATACAGCTACTCCAGATAATAGAGCTATTACAGATAGTACAGCTACTACAGATAATACAGATAGTACAGATAATACAGATAATACAGCTACAACAGATAATATAGCTATTACAGATAATACAGATAGTCCAGCTACAACAGATAATATAGCTATTACAGATAATACAGATAGTACAGATAATACAGATAATACAGCTACAACAGATAATATAGCTATTACAGATAATACAGATAGTCCAGCTACAACAGATAATATAGCTATTACAGATAATACAGATAGTACAGATAATACAGCCACTCCAGATAATACAGCGACTCCAGATAATACAGCTATTACAGATAATACAGCTACTCCAGATAATACAGCTATTACAGATAGTACAGCTACTACAGATAATAGAGCTATTACAGATAATACAGCTATTACAGATAGTACAGCTACTACAGATAATAGAGCTATTACAGATAGTACAGCTACTCCAGATAATACAGCTACTACAGATAATACAGCGACTCCAGATAATACAGCTATTACAGATAATACAGCTACTCCAGATAATACAGCTATTACAGATAGTACAGCTACTACAGATAATAGAGCTATTACAGATAGTACAGCTACTCCAGATAATACAGCTACTACAGATAATACAGCTACTACAGATAATACAGCTACTACAGATAGTACAGCTACTACAGATAATACAGCTACTACAGATAATACAGCTACTACAGATAATACAGCTACTACATATAATACAGCTACTCCAGATAATAGAGCTATTACAGATAATACAGCTACAACAGATAGTACAGCTATTACAGATAATACAGCTACTACAGATAGTACAGCTATTACAGATAATACAGCTACTACAGATAATACAGCTACTACAGATAGTACAGATAATACAGATAGTACAGATAATACAGCTTCTCCAGATAATACAGCTACTACAGATAATACAGATAGTACAGATAATATAGCTATTACAGATAATACAGATAGTACAGATAGTAGAGCTACTACAGATAGTAGAGCTACTACAGATAGTAGAGCTACTACAGATAATATAGCTATTACAGATAATACAGCTACAACAGATAGTACAGCTATTACAGATAATGCAGCTACTACAGATAATACAGCTACTACAGATAATACAGATAGTACAGATAATACAGCTACTACAGATAATACAGCTACTACAGATATTACATGTAATACAGCTAATACAGCTTTATAACAGGAACTACAGGAGAGCTACTACAGTTGATGATGCACCTCTCTCTCTGCCTCATTCTTTCTGCCTCTCTTCGTCCCCCCATCCCGTTCTCGCTCCAACTCTCTCTCTCTCTTTCTCAGGGTGAAGCCTCTCCACTACATCTCTTGGCTGATTGGTCACGAGGGCACAGGCAGCATCCTATCAATTCTCAGGAGGAAGTGAGTCAGAACTACAGCACACAGGACTGCATAACCCACAATGCACCGTTTTATAGCAATGTTTATGTGGCAACTGTACTTAGGTGCTGAGGTGTGTGTGTGTGTGTGTGTGTGTGTGTGTGTGTGTGTGTGTGTGTGTGTGTGTGTGTGTGTGTGTGTGTGTGTGTGTGTGTGTGTGTGTGTGTGTGTGTGTGTGTGTGTGTGTGTGTGTGTGTGTGTGTGTGTGTGTGTGTGTAGGTGCTGGGCCATGGCTCTGTTTGGAGGGAACAGTGAAACAGGCTTTGACCAGAACTCTACCTACTCCATCTTCTCTATCTCCATCACACTCACTGACCAAGGATTCCAGAACTTCTACCAGGTTGGTACACACTCACTCACACATCCATTCAAAGTCCTATTTTCCCGAACCCTAATTATAACCCTAACCCTAATTATAACCCTAACACTAATTATAACCCTAACCCTAATTATAACCCTAACCCTAATTATAACCCTAACCCTAGTTATAAACCTAACCCTAATTATAACCCTAACCCTAGTTATAACCCTAGCCCTAGTTATAAACCTAACCCTAATTATAACCCTAACCCTAGTTATAAACCTAACCCTAATTATAACCCTAACCCTAATTATAACCCTAACCCTAGTTATAAACCTAACCCTAGTTATAAACCTAACCCTAATTATAACCCTAACCCTAGTTATAACCCTAACCCTAGTTATAAACCTAACCCTAGTTATAAACCTAACCCTAATTATAACCCTAACCCTAGTTATAAACCTAACCCTAGTTATAAACCTAACCCTAATTATAACCCTAACCCTAATTATAAACCTAACCCTAGTTATAAACCTAACCCTAATTATAACCCTAACCCTAGTTATAAACCTAACCCTAGTTATAAACCTAACCCTAATTATAACCCTAACCCTAATTATAACCCTAACCCTAGTTATAAACCTAACCCTAGTTATAAACCTAACCCTAATTATAACCCTAACCCTAGTTATAAACCTAACCCTAGTTATAAACCTAACCCTAATTATAACCCTAACCCTAATTATAACCCTAACCCTAGTTATAAACCAAACCGTGAAGCCTAAAATAGTATTTTTACAAGTGAGGACTGGCAACATTTCCTCACTTCTCTGAATTGTAGTTGGCTTACTATTCTTGTGAGCACTTTTGGTACTCAACAGTATAGTAAAAGGTTTGGTACACAGAACACACATTATCTGTGTTTCTCTACAGGTGGCTCACCTGGTCTTCCAGTATCTCAAGATGCTACAGAGCCTGGGCCCCCAACAAAGGTAATGTCTGTGTGATTAGGGCTTCATTATAGGCATGTGAAATGCAGAATATGTGCTTTATTTATACAGTATATGACTATCTCTCTCTCTCTCTCCATCTCGCTCGCTCTCTGTCTCTCTCTCTATCTCTCCCTCTGCCTCTCTCCCTCTGCCTCTCTCCCTCTGCCTCTCTCCCTCTGCCTCTCTCCCTCTGCCTCTCTCCCTCTGCCTCTCTCCCTCTGCCTCTCTCCCTCTGCCTCTCTCCCTCTGCCTCTCTCCCTCTGCCTCTCTCCCTCTGTCTCTCTCCCTCTGTCTCTCTCCCTCTGCCTCTCTCCCTCTGCCTCTCTCCCTCTGTCTCTCCCTCTGCCTCTGCCTCTCTCCCTCTGCCTCTCTCCCTCTGCCTCTCTCCCTCTGCCTCTCTCTCTATGTTTGTAGGATCTATGAGGAGATTCAAAAGATTGAAGCCAATGAGTTTCACTACCAGGAACAGGTAAATACTACTAACATTCTCCTCCTATCTACAAGTACAGGAATGAATTCCAACCAAACGATGCACCCCTGTGTGTTTCAGACGGACCCTATAGAGTATGTGGAGGATATCTGTGAGAACATGCAGCTGTTTCCTAAAGAACACTTCCTCACCGGAGACCAGCTCATGTTCCAGTATTCACCTGAGGTACGGACTGTGTGTGTTTAGGTGATCGTTGCGGCCCTTTCCTTGCTTACGAAGCTAACCTGGTGTGTGTGTATGTGTATGTGCTGTTTGGAGAAGGTGCTTTCTGTATCCTTAAGTGTCTATGCATACAAAGACCTTTGAAATGTTTGAAACCTTCTTGAATGTAATTTGTTGATTCAAATAAAGTATTTATTGTGTGTGTAGGTGATCAGTGCGGCCCTGTCCTTGCTGACTCCAGACAGATCCAACCTGTTGCTGCTCTCTCCAGAACACGAAGGCCACTGTCCCCTCAGGGAGAAATGGTTTGGGACACACTACAGCGTAGAGGGTGAGACACACACACACACACACACACACACACACACACACACACACACACACACACACACACACACACACACACACACACACACACACACACACACACACACACACACACACACACACACACACGGGCCTACTACAGTGGCTTCAGAAAGTCTTCATACCCCTTGACTTGTTCCAGCCTGAGTTCAAAAGGGATTAAATCTACACTACCGTTCAAAAGTTTGGGGTCACTAGGAAATGTCCTTGTTTTTGAAAGAAAAGCTCATTTTCTGTCCATTAAAATAACATCAAATTGATCAGAAATACAGTGTAGACATTGTTAATGTTGTAAATGACTATTGTAGCTGGAAACGGCAGATTTTTTATGGGATATTTACATTGGCGTACAGAGGCCCATTATCAGCAACCGTCACTCCTGTGTTCCAATGGCATGTTGTGTTAGCTAATCCAAGTTTATCATTTTAAATGGCTAATTGATCATTAGAAAACCCTTTTGCAATTATGCTAGTTCAGCTGAAAACTGTTGTGATGATTAAAGAAGTAATAAAACTGGCCTTCTTTAGACTAGTTGAGTTTCTTGAGCATCAGCATTTGTGGGTTTGATAACAGGCTCAAAATGGCCAGAAACAAAGACCTTTCTTCTGAAACTTGTCAGCCTATTCTTGCTCTGAGAAATTAAGGCTATTCAGAGCTTTGCACACCTGAATTGTACAATATTTGCACATGATTCTTTTTAAAATTCTTCAAGCTCTGTCAAGTTGGTTGATGATCATTGCCAGACAGACGTTTTCAGGTCTTGCCATAGATTTTCAAGCCGAGTCATAACTTTAACTAGGCCACTCAGGAACTTTCAATACCGTCTTGGTAAACAACTGTAGTGTATAATTGGCCTTGTGTTTTAGGTTATTGTCCTGCTGAAAGGTGAATTTGTCTCCCGGTATCTGTTGGACTGCAGACTGAACCAGGTGTTCCTCTTTGCCTGTGCTTAGATATATTTCGTTTCTTTTTATCCTAGTCATGCCAATGACAAGCATACCAATAACATGATGCAGCCATCACCATGCTTGAAAATATGAAGAGTGGTACTCAGTGATGTGTTGTGTTGGATTTGGCTCAAACATAATACTTTGTGTTCAGGACATAAAGTTGATTTCTTTGCCACATGTTTTTCAGTTTGACTTTAATGCCTTAATGGAAACATGCATGTTTTGGAATATTTTTTATTCTGTACAGGTTAGTGTTGTTAACTAACTACAATGTTGTTTATACATCCTCAGTTTTCTCCTATCACAGCCATTAAACTCTGTAACTGGTTTCCTTCCTCTCTGGCAACTGAGTTAGGAAGGACGCCTGTATCTTTGTAGTGACTGGGTGTATTGATGCACCATTCAAAGTGTAATTAATAACTTCACCATGCTTAAATATATTTAGATATTCAATCTGTTTTTTTTTACCATTTAACCAGCCCTTCTTTGCTGGGTATTGGAAAACCTCCCTGGTCTTTGTGGTTGAATCTGTGCTTGAAATGTACTGCTCGACTGAGGGACCTTACAGACCATTGTATGTGTGGGGTACAGTGATGAGGTAGTCATTCAAAAATCATGTTAAACACTGTTATTCCACACAGAGTCCATGCAACTTATTATGTGACTTGTTAAGCACATGTTTACTCCTGATCGTATTTAGGCTTTTAGGGGCTGAATACGTATTTACTCAATACATTTCAGATTTTCATTATTAATTCATTTGTAAAAATGTCTAAAAACATAATTCCACTTTGACATTATGGGGTATTGTGTGTAGACCAGTGACACAAAATCTCAATTGAATACATTTTAAGTTCAGGCTGTAACACAACAAATCTTGGAAAAAGTCAAGAGGTGTGAATACTTTCTGAAGGCTCCGTGTGTGTTTGCATTATTAGAGGACCAGATCATGTCAACATGGTCCCAGTATGTAGAGAGAGAGAGAGGGTATCCTGATAGTTTTCTCTTCTCTGTCCAGATATCCAACAGGAGTGGAGAGAGCGCTGGAACGGAGACTTTGAGCACAACTCTGACCTGCACCTCCCTGTCGAGAACAAGTTCATCGGTTAGTGTGTGTGTGTGTGTGTGTGTGTGTGTGTGTGTGTGTGTGTGTGTGTGTGTGTGTGTGTGTGTGTGTGTGTGTGTGTGTGTGTGTGTGTGTGTGTGTGTGTGTGTGTGTGTGTGTGTGTGTGTGTGTCTGTGTGTTTGCGTGTTGTGAACCTTCCTAATGTGTTCATATTTTGTGTCTTCCTTCCAGCGACTGATTTCAGCCTGAAGCAGTCTGACTGTCCTGATACTGAGCTGCCAGTCAGAGTAACTGCCAACGACCGAGGATGTCTCTGGTACAAGAAGGACAACAAGTTCAACATACCCAAAGGTGTGTGTGTGTGTGTGTGTTAGGGCTATGACGGTCATGGAATTTTGGATGACGGTAAATTGTCCAGCCAACGCAATGTCTGTAATAACCGTTTGAATAGTAATACCAGAAATAGAATGGGCGTCCCCATTCAATTCAAAGATGGCATAATGGATGGACTGGCAGCCACTGCGAGTGTACCCACAGGAGGGTTTACTCCGCCCAAAATCTGTCTGCGAAAATAAGACCACGAAATTAGGAATTTTTGAAAAGGAGGTGAGAGTGGTGAAATTGGTGAACAAACAATGTAATTGCTAAATTGCTACGTGAGGCTTATTTGATCTGATAGATTTTCAGGAATGGTTAGGTTGTTACAAATGCACTGATATAAGTGGATGCATTTGACCAACTTAAAAAAACAACTTTATATCAGAGTTGTACCTGTTGTTCAGGTGGGACCATTCTGCCCTCTCATTGGCAAGAATGGTCCCACCTGAATTCCTTCCATCTTTAAGGACATGTATTTCCATTGTTAGAGCGGTCACTCCACTATCTTGTCAATATAATTGAAAATCTTTGATTCAACTCAACTGACGTTACAAAAAAATACATTTCATTACAAGAGACACATCAGTTAACATACTTTGAATGAACATTCTACATTAGCATGGATGTTATTGCATCACAATACCATGCAGCCATCCCTAGTGTAACCGTGAGTTTACCAGTCAAATTGCCAGGGTAAGAGGTTCCAAGCATATAGATCCTCTTAAATGTTTATTCTAGTTGATAATTCTATGGTTCCAAGCCCGTTCTTTTCATGTGTGCTGCTGTTTCCTAGGCAACCCGAAGACTGGTTTGCTCCAGCACCTTGCTTGTTTCATCATGTTGTTTAGGGTACATGTTACAGCAGAAACAGACTCAATTGCACAAATTCCAGGCCGTCCTGTTCGTACCCCAAAAAACAATAATTATGACAGTTATTTTCCCTTCATAATGGTTTTCATCCACACAGTAATTGTGCCAGCCCTAGTGTGTGTGTGTGTGTGTGTGTGTGTGTGTGTGTGTGTGTGTGTGTGTGTGTGTGTGTGTGTGTTTCAAAGTAATTTCTTTATAAAACACACAATCTGGCCTCAATGTCCACATTCTTTTAAAGGAAAATTCCACCCAAAAACTATTTTGGTATTTGTTTCATTAGTCCATAGTTGATATAGTCACAGTTTATCATTTGCATCATACTGGGTGTGTTTCTGTATTTTGAAAGTGATATATCTTGAAAACATGATTGCTGACATGCAACACATTTTTGGACTATATCAACAAAGGACTAGTGAAACAAATACCAAAATATTGTTTTTGGGTGGAGTTTTGCCTTAATCTCTATCTGGTACAGCCAGTAGAAAACGGTTCACCCCTCTAAGTCTGGTTCCTCTCTAGGTTTCTTCATAGGTTCCTTCCTTCGAGGGGTTTTTTACTGGCAACTGTTCTTCTGCTGATCATTTCTTTTTTTGAACCATTATTTAAACGTATAAAGGGCTTTATAAAACATTTGATTTGAGTTACGACAACAGTGAACAATTCAAATGGTCGATAGCTATAATCTTTCATTGATCTGTCATTTCTACTCTCTCTCCGTTGATCTGATGTTTCCTCTCTCTCCTTTGCTGATCTATCGTTTCTTCTTTCTCTCCTTCAGCTTACATCCGCTTCCATCTCATCTCTCCGGTCATCCAGCAGTCAGCCAGGAAGTAAGTCCAGGGTTTAGTGAGCCATTAGCCAACAATTGTTTCACAGGTAGAGATTGTGCTAAAACTGCTAGCCTCTGGAGAATGCAGCCATAGCTCAGAACTGTTTTACACAGTATTTTAATCCTGTTTCTCTCTGCTTACATCCCTCTCTCCAATCTCTCATCCCCAACACCCCTCTCTCACTCACTCCCTCCCACCCCTCTCCACCCGCCCCTTCCTCTAATTCTCTGCTCTCTCTCCCCCTCCCTAGCCTGGTGTTATTTGACCTGCTAGTGAACATACTGGGTCATAACCTAGCGGAGCCAGCCTACGAGGCTGACGTGGCCCAGCTGGACTACAAGCTGTCAGTAGGAGAACACGGACTGGTTATCAAGGTCAAGGGCTTCAACCACAAACTGCCTGTGAGTTAGACCCAGACGCACTGTACCGCGCCACACACACCACACTCACACATGAGGATTATGATGATGATGATGATGGTGTTCCCTCCTGTAGCTCCTGTTCCATCTGATCCTGGACCATCTGGCTGACTTCTCTGCCTGTCAAGATGTCTTCAATATGTTCTCTGAGCAGCTCAAAAAGGCCTATTTCAACATCCTCATACGACCTGAGAAACTGGGCAAGTACGTCACGTGCGTGCGTGCGTGTGTGTGTGTGTGTGTGTGTGTGTGTGTGTGTGTGTGTGTGTGTGTGTGTGTGGGTCTGTTTGTTGGTGTGTGTCCCATCTCACCATTGTCTTCTCTCTCCCCCACCAAACACACACTCTCAGGGACGTGCGGTTGTTGGTCCTGGAGCATGGTCGCTGGTCCATGGTAGAGAAGTACCAGGCGCTGGCAGACGGTGGTCTGACTGTAGAACAACTGATGGAGTTCAGCAGAAGCTTCAAGACTCAGCTCTATGCAGAGGGACTGGTGCAGGGGAACTTCACTAGCCAGGTGACTGGACCATGAGAACACACACACACACACACACACACACACACACACACACATTACACACCCTTTCCACTAAACCCTCTTGTATGATTTCTGCCATTTATTAAAGTGGGATCTGTTTTCCCTGCAGGAGTCAATCCAGTTCCTGCAGTACGTCACTGAGTAAGTTTACACACACACACACACACACACACACACACACACACACACACACACACACACACACACACACACACACACACACACACACACACACACACACACACACACACACACACACACACACATAACTTTCTTTGCTGTCTGTCTGTCAGTAAGCTGCAGTTCTCCAAGTTGCCAGCAGAGGTCTCTGTGTTGTTCAGAGTGGTGGAGCTGCCTCTGAAACAGCACCTCTGTAAGGTCAAAGCACTGAACAAGGGAGATGCCAACTCAGAGGTCACAGTCTACTACCAGGTACACACACACACTGGTACAATTCATCTGTTCATGACTGATTGACTCACCTCTGACATTCATTCACTCTCTTCCTTTCTCTCTCTCCAGTCTGGTCTGAAAAACCTCAGAGAACACACACTGATGGAGCTGCTGGTGGTGAGTACACCAACAATCATTCATCCTTTAATCCCCTAACCTCTCATCCCTTCTTCCTCTGACCTCTGTGTTGTTGCTATTGTTGTGATTCCAGATGCACATGGAGGAGCCCTGCTTTGACTTCCTCAGGACAAAAGAGACTCTGGGGTCAGTGTCTGTGTTTCACACTTGTCTGTCTCTCTGGTGACTAAATAGACCATGGAACCTCTGGAAAGAGTAGGAGTGTTAACCAGTGTCCCATCCTTCCTCAGTGTCCCAAACCTCCATCTTCTAATTGGCTCAGTCAACTTAAACCCCTCTCTCAATCTTTCTCCTCCAGGTATCATGTTTATCCAACCTGCAGAAACACGTCTGGAGTCCTGGGCTTCTCTGTCACAGTGGAAACACAGGCCACCAAGTTCAAGTGAGATCCTCATACTGACTGTATTGTGCACTGCAGTGATTTTGATGTGGCCTTCATGAGGCTATAAGTACTCTCTCTCATGACCTGTAAACACCTCTTATAGTAATGACAGTGGGCTCTCTCTTCTCTTTCTTTCCATCTCTCGTTCAGTACTGAGCTGGTAGAGTTGAAGATAGAGGAGTTTCTGTCTTCCTTTGGAGAGAAGTTGAGTGCTCTGACTGAGAGTGCCTTCAACACACAGGTATGTGTGTGTCTGACTATATATCCGAGTGTACTGAAGTTTACTTGTTAAGCTGAAGGTGTGTGTGTGTGTACAGGTGACTGCGCTGGTCAAGCTAAAGGAGTGTGAGGACACACACCTGGGAGAGGAAGTGGACAGGAACTGGGCCGAGGTCGTTACACAGCAGTATGTCTTCAACAGGCTTCACAGAGAGGTGAGACACACACAGGGCAATTCAGTTTTTCTGGTGTGCAGAATTTTACATTGCTTGCTGTAGTTTCTGCAGACGTTTCACGTGTGACTGTGTGTGTGTGTGTGTGTGTGTGTGTGAGTAGATTGAGGCACTGAAACAGATGACCAGAGCAGAGCTGGGATCCTGGTATCTGGAGCACCGCGGACACAACTGCAGAAAACTCAGTGTACATGTAAGTGTGTGTATACGCGGCAGCGTAGCCTAGTGGTTAGAGCGTTGGTCTAGTAACCAGAAGGTTGAGTTCAAACCCCCGAGCTGACAAGGTACAAATCTGTCGTTCTGCCCCTGAACAGGCAGTTAACCCACTGTTCCCAGGCCGTCATTGAAAATAAGAATATGTTCTTAACTGACTTGCCTGGTTAAATAAAGGTCAAATTAAAAATAAAGTGTGTGTATAGTTGAGCAGTGTAACCAATGTTTAAGAGCTGTGTGCTCTAACATCGACCTCCCTCCCTAGGTGGTAGGTTTTGGGCCAGAGGAGGGCGACCCCCCAGTAGATGGCAACGGAGAGAGGGATGAGGAAGAGTGTGGCAGTTCATCCTACGGTGAAGTGTCCAAACTGACCTTCCTCCCCGCCTCGCCCAAGATGGCCACCGCTACATCCATCATGGACATTCCTTCATTTACCCAGAGCCTTACCCTCTTCCCATACCACAAGATCATCCAATAGACTACCAGTATATATTTTCTCGATATTTATTTCAAACTCTCTCCTTCATTGCCTGACCATAACATCATCTAATAAACTCAGAGATACACAACCACTGTCTTTGGGGCTGAATCTCTCTATCACAACTTCTTGTTCATTACTATAATATCTCCTAAGGCTTTAGAACGGCACCTCTATAAGGTACTACGCATGTTAAGGCAATACAGTATGGAGAATGCTTTATGGGATGTCCTATCTGTGTGTAGCTTATGTAGACTTGCTACAAGTGTTCATAACAGCTTATTGGCAGTCAGCAAGCAGCTCCCTGCAACATTCAGGTAAGGGTCAAACATGGACGAGTCCTGGCCTGTCATATTCAACATGTCTCACTGCAGTCACCCTCTCACACAGCACACGCGGAATCAAAGATGGTATACACACAGTTAAACTAGATTTTTATTCCAACAAACAAACTATTTGTGGCATTTAGAGTTTTGGAATGCCACAGGTAACTCAGTTGGTGCTAGTGACTCAGTCAGGTGTGAGTACGCTTTTTAAGCTTCCTGACTGTCACACGGCCTCTCTCCTGTGTGAATACGCTGGTGTCTCTTAACACTCCCTGACTCTCTGAAACTCTTCCCACACTGAGAGCAGTGATACAGCCTCTCTCCTGTGTGAGTACGCTGGTGTCTCTTTAAATTTCCTGACACACTGAACCTCTTCCCACACTGGGAACAGTGATACGGCCTTTCTCCCGTGTCTCCTGATCGATGGAAACTCTTCCCACACTGAGAGCAGTGATACAGCCTCTCTCCTGTGTGAGTACGCTGGTGTCTCTTTAAATTTCCTGACACACTGAACCTCTTCCCACACTGGGAACAGTGATACGGCCTTTCTCCCGTGTGAGTACGTTGGTGCACATTTAAGTCTCCTGATCGATGGAAACTCTTCCCACACTGAGAGCAGTGATACGGCCTCTCTCCTGTGTGAGTACGCTGGTGTGTCTTTAAATTTCCTGACACACTGAACCTCTTCCCACACTGGGAACAGTGGTACGGCCTTTCTCCCGTGTGAGTATGTTGGTGCACCTTTAAGTCTCCTGATCGATGGAAACTCTTCCCACACTGAGAGCAGTGGTGAGGTCTTGGCTTCCCTGTGTCTCTGTGTTTCTGGGTGTGATCTGGAGTTGTTGAACACCGCTGAGAGCCACTGGGTGGTGCTTGTGTCTCTGATCTAATCCCTCCACTCCTCGGCAGCCTGACGTACTCTTCCCTGTGGCATCTCTTTGTGTGCTTGTAGAGGTAGATCTGAGCCGTGAAGGAGAACGGACAACCAGAGCAGGAAAAGATCGGAGACTGGGACGACTCATTCACACCTGAAAGGAAAGGGTGAGAGAAACGGAAGGGGTGTTCAGAGAGGTCGAAGAGAATAGCAAGCTGGATAGAGAAGCAAATACTGAAAGAAAAAGTCTAATGATATCATTATATTCCACTTCACTTGAATATAGAGATGGAAAGAGAGGGGGAATTAAACCGGTAGTTCTAGAGCAGTGGTAGTCTAATATTTCTGGGGGAGACACTTGCGTGAAAACACTCACTGGATGAGCCACCGTAGCCTTCCCAAATTGATTCATATTCATGCTATTTGATTCACAATGTTTGGACACTTGGGGGAATCATTATCTCAATAATTGCACAAAATATGTCAAATCAGATAATGCCAAATTTCAGTCTGAAGGAAGCAGTGGAAGGTACTTAAGTAAAAATACTTTAAAGTACTACTTAAATAGTTTGAGGGTTATCTGTACTTTATTTTCCTACTTATATTGTTGACAACTTTTACTCCACATTCCTAATGAAAATAATGTACGTTTTACTCCTTATAATTTTCCCTGACACCCAAAAGTACTAGTTACATTTTAAATGTTTAGCAGGACAGGAAAATTGTCTAATTCACAAACTTATCAAGAGAATGTCCCTGATCTTCCCTAATACCTCTGATCTAGCAGACTCACTAAACACACACGCTTAGTTTGTAAATGATGTTTGAGTGTTGAAGTGTGCCCCTGGCTATCCATAAAAACAAGGATATCCTGCAGTCTGGTTTGCTTAATATAAGTCATTTTCTACTAAAGTATTTTTTACTTTTACTCAAGTATGACAATTGGGTACTTTTTCCACCACTGAAAGGAAGTATGTTTTGGGGTGATTGAAATGCATTTAAGGTATTGGAAAGTTCAGGAAAACATTAGGGATTGATCATCAAACATTCTGTGGAGA
>NC_060193.1:53140491-53162991 GCF_021184085.1 Oncorhynchus gorbuscha
GAGAGCGAGAGAGATGGGCAGAGAGAGAGAGAGAGAGATGGACAGAGAGAGATGGACAGAGAAAGAGAGAGATGGACAGAGAGAGAGAGAGAGAGAGATAGATGGACAGAGAGAGAGAGAGAGATAGATGGACAGAGAGAGAGATGGACAGAGAGAGAGAGAGAGAGAGATGGACAGAGAGAGAGAGAGATAGATGGACAGAGAGAGAGAGAGATAGATGGACAGAGAGAGAGAGAGAGAGAGAGATAGATGGACAGAGAGAGAGAGAGAGAGAGAGATAGATGGACAGAGAGAGAGAGAGAGAGAGAGATAGATAGCTGGAGAAAAGACACACCTCATCCAGTTGGAGTGAGTGTCTCTCTTGGCATCAATGTACTTGTCACTCTGCTTGCTTTTGTAGATCTGAGGACCAATTGCATCTCAGCAGTTATCTCACTCAGCCAATCAGAACTTGGTGTTACGCTTCAGACACACACACACACACACACACACACACACACACACACACACACACACACACACACACACACACACACACACACACACACACACACACACACACACACACACACACACTCCTCTCACCACCCAGGAGTATCCACTCTCCATGGCCAGCTCCGTGTCTGTGAGTTCTCCTTCATACGGTCCGTAGTGCGTCCCTTGGGTCACACAGTGTCCGTGGTTGAAGACCCCCAGCCCAGCTCCAGGGATGGCTGATGTCCTGACCTCCAGGCCGGGCGGCAGGGTGAGTCTGGCCCTGTCTGGGGCCCCCAGGGGGGCAGGGGTGTCTGGGATGAAGAGGGGGGGACCGTGGAGCTCACACTTCTCGATGAAGAAAGACTTGCACTCCTCACAGACTGAAAGAGAGAGATGAGAAACAGCAGATTCTCTACACAATATACAAACTAACCATTAGGTACAGGATTGTATCATGTTTTATCTACTGGTTAGCATAAACAAGACATTAGAGGCAATTTAACCAAATAACAAAAATACTGCATCTATAAAGACCTTAAAACAGGTTCATGAAGGTTTCACATAGAGATACAGTGTATTTAGATGGAGACTCACAGAGGTAATCTTCGTCTCTCAGCTCCTCTTCCTCAGTATAGCCGACTCTGACTCTGCTGCGGAGGTTCACCTGCTTTAGCCACGCCCTCTTCATCTGCTCTGACACACACACTGGGTCCTGTAAGGAGGGGAGGAAATGGTTCCACAGAGTAGCAACAGTGGTGTGGCTCACACCTGAGTAGAGTTATTACTCAGAGACATGTATTACAACTGATTACTAAACACTTGCGAGGATATGTTCATGGAATTAGTCAACATCAATAAAATAGCCTCTCTCCCCCTCCTCACTCACCCTGTGAGAGCTGCTGGGTGAGCTCTCCCCTTCACTCCCGCTCTCCTCCTGTCCCCCACTCGTCCACTCCATCTTTCCTTCGCTCTCCTCCTCTCCTCCACTCTTCCACTCTGATTCCATCCCTCCTTTGCTCGCGCTCTCCTTTTCTCCGTCTCTCTCTTCGTTCAGCAGCTCCTGTTTCTCCTCTTCTCTCGCCTCTCCTTCTTTCTTCCGCTCAGTCTCGTCCCTACTCTCTCTCGCCTCTCCTTCTCCAGTCAGCTCATCCAGGTGAGGTTGTCTTGAAGGTTTTCCTCCCACTTTGTGACTGCACCAGTCAGTCCACATCCAGGTGTAAATACGTGTCACCACTGGTCCTCTGCTCAGCTGTGGTCTGGCTGGGGTCGAGGGGTCAGACCTTGTGGTTACCTGTGTAGCAGTGGACGTGGCTGAGGCCACCTCAGAGCTTGTCGAGGTTTTAGGTGTGGCTGTGGTGTCAGAACGTTTGGTTCTGGTTGGGGACGAGGTTTGGGTCTGTGAATCAGTAGGGGTTAAGGTCGCTGTGTTGAGGGTTTTGGTTGAGGCTGAGATAGCAGGTGAGATATTGGACCCTGTAGTCAATGATGTTTTAGTTGTTATGGACTGAGGGAGTTTAGATGTGGTTTCTATTGAAGGTGTTCTGGACTGAGGGAGTTTAGACGTGGTTTCTATTGAAGGTGTTCTGGACTGAGGGAGTTTAGACGTGGTTTCTGTTGAAGGTGTTCTGGACTGAGGGGGTTTAGATGTGGAGGCTGTAGAAGGTGCTCTGGACTGAGGGGGATTAGATGTGGAGGCTGTAGAAGGTGTTCTGGACTGAGGGGGTTTAGATGTGGAGGCTGTAGAAGGTGCTCTGGACTGAGGGGGTTAGATGATGTTCTGGAGGCTGTAGAAGGTGCTCTGGACTGAGGGGGATTAGATGTGGAGGCTGTAGAAGGTGTTCTGGACTGAGGGGGTTTAGATGTGGAGGCTGTAGAAGGTGCTCTGGACTGAGGGGGTTTAGATGTGGAGGCTGTAGAAGGTGCTCTGGACTGAGGGGGATTAGATGTGGAGGCTGTAGAAGGTGCTCTGGACTGAGGGGGATTAGATGTGGAGGCTGTAGAAGGTGCTCTGGACTGAGGGGGATTAGATGTGGAGGCTGTAGAAGGTGCTCTGGACTGAGGGGGATTAGATGTGGAGGCTGTAGAATGTGTTCTGGACTTATTCTCCCTTCTCCTTTGAGTTTTACACTGGTATTTTCTCTCCAAGTGAGGGGTCCATTCTTCCTCCACTGTGTCACTAGGTCCTTGTGGGGGCGATCTACGCTCTCTCTCCTTACCCTCCCGGCCATGCATCATAAATACCGGGACCAGCGGCTGCAGACCTGGGGTGTATTCAGAGGTGGCACAATCCGAACTTTCCACATAGAAATACAATGAATAGAGGTCACGATTCCCTGATCAACCCGACAGACAATTATATCTGTTCTACACAACACATTTCTATCTGAGGCTAACGTCCTGAAACAGGCCACTGAGGAACAACAGAGAGCATTATCCTTCATCAATGCCTCAGAGATATATAGTACCTATAGCCAACATGGCCAAGTGGTTCCTCTTCATGTTTCTGTAGCGCTTTTTCTCCCATTCCGCCAAACTGGTCCATTTGCTCTGGGAAAAATACACATTCATCTCCTCACAGTCATCCTAAGAGTTAGCACAATACAGGTGTGCACACAGACACAAATAGCATCGGCCTAGTTGACTTTTAATAAGCACCAAAACATCTGAGACGTAATAGATGTTAGAAAACACATTTGACGTTGGTGCTACATGGTAAAGTTAGGCCTACTGTTGTCCATGTTGAACCTCACGTCATCACTAGAACTCATCTCTCTGCTGGTGTAGCACGTGTTCGCCTTTCGGTCCTCCGCCAATGTTGCCAACTTAGCGACGTTGTCGCTATATTTAGCGAGTATTCAGACCCCTCTAACGCACATTTTCAAAAAAGAGACTAGCGACTTTTTCTGGTGTTATTGGAGACTTTTGGAGACTCTGACGTGAAGCACGTTTCGTTCTTACTCTTCTCAATGAGCAGCGTGTTGCCAACTAATTTTCAGGGTAACTTGCTAGAGGCAGGTTGACCACTGGTAAAAGTTGCTAAATGACGTTGTCATGTCATTGCGTGATAACGTAAAACTGCGTCATTACGTTGGCTACACAATAACCTTACTCAAATTGACTGGCCATGTCGGCAAAAAAATATGATTTGACATTTGTTCAGGTACAGACTCCCACTCTTTTCTGTACATGTTTCATTGAAGCATGTTGATCGATGTTGTAAGTTCTGTTCAAGATCAAACATTCGTGACCAACTATATTCATTGGGTTTGGCTCGTCGAACCCGTACTACTGCTGCTACAGTCAGCCAACAATTTGTCATTTGCTGAAATTGCTACTGGCTGTGCACGAGCCGAGCGCCTGCTGCCGACGTCCCTCACAATGCACTTTTGCAGTCAGGCACGTGTGTTGTGACTGAGTGTGTGACAGAGAAAATCGTTTTTGTTTAATTTAGAGGGGAAATGCGTGCATTTTAGCATTTGAGTCACTTTTCAAAAGTTGCTAAAAGTTCCAAATTATTATTATTATTTTTTGTTGCTAGGTGCTGTTTGAAAAAAAAGTTGCTAAATCTAGCAACAAAATTGCTAAATTGGTATCACTGGTCCCACCCCGTCCCAAAGCACTCACAAGTGGCCCAGTCCCGCCCAGCTGTAGTCAGTGCAGGAGATGTTCACCCCTCCGCGTCCAGACTGCAAATGAATCGCGCATGCGGGCAGCCGCCGCTGGCTGATCCCGCCCTGGCTTACATTTGTTTTTAAACACTTATTAACTTGAATTAGGGCCAGACTAGTTACCATAATTTTCTCACATTGCCATTGACAGTTTTTTCTATTGTCTATTTTTGGTCCATTTAGATTGTTAATGTAGATTGTATACAAAAAAATGTTATGGCTAAAAATGTTCATATTTTACTGTAACTTGTGTGTTGACTGAGTGTGTGACATGCCTACCCATGTGAGAGACGCAAACTCGGTCTCAACCTTTAAGTCTTTACCGAAGACTCATCTCTTCAGTGGGTCATATGATTGATTGTAGTCTGGCCCAGGAGTGGGAAGGTGGACGGAAAGGCTCTGGAGCAACGAACCGCCCTTGCTGTCTCTGCCTGGCCGGTTCCCCTCTTTCCACTGGGATTCTCTGCCTCTAACCCTATTACAGGGGCTGAGTCACTGGCTTACTGGTGCTCTTTCATACCGTCCCTAGGAGGGGTGTGTCACTTGAGTGGGTTGAGTCACTGATGTGATCTTCCTGTCTGGGTTGGCACCCCCCCTTAGGTTGTGCTGTGGCGGAGATCTTTGTGGGCTATACTCGGCCTTGTCTCAGGATGGTAAGTTGGTGGTTGAAGATATCCCTCTAGTGGTGTGGGGGCTGTGCTTTGGCAACGTGGGTGGGGTTATATCCTTCCTGTTTGGCCCTGTCCGGGGGTGTCAAACATTAGTCCTCGGATGGGGTCACAGTGTCTCCTGACCCCTCCTGTCTCAGCCTCCAGTATTTATGCTGCAGTAGTTTGTGTTGGGGGGCTAGGGTCAGTTTGTTATATCTGGAGTACTTCTCCTGTCCTATTCGGTGTCCTGTGTGAATTTAAGTGTCCTCCCTCTAATTCTCTCTTTCTCTCTCGGAGGACCTGGGCCCTAGGACCATGCCTCAGGACTACCTGACATTATGACTCCTTGCTGTCCCCAGTCCACCTGGCCGTGCTGCTGCTCCTGTTTCAACTGTTCTGCCTTATTATTTGACCATGTTGGTCATTTATGAACATTTGAACATCTTGGCCATGTTCTGTTATAATCTCCACCCGGCACAGCCAGAAGAGGACTGGCGACCCCACATAGCCTGGTTCCTCTCTAGCCTTCTTCCTAGGTTTTGGCCTTTCTAGGGAGTTTTTACTAGCCACCGTGCTTCTACACCTGCATTGCTTGCTGTTTGGGGTTTTAGGCTGGGTTTCTGTACAGCACTTTGAGATATCAGCTGATGTACGAAGGGCTATATAAATAAATTTGATTTGTACAGTCGTGGCCAAAAGTTGAGAATGACACAAATATTAATTTTCACAAAGTTTGCTGCTTCACTGTCTTTAGATATTTTTGTCAGATGTTACTATAAGTACAAGCATTTCATAAGTCACAAAGGCCTTTATTGAAAATTACATGAAGTTGATGCAGAGTCAATATTTGCACTGTTTACCCTTCTTTTTCAAGACCTCTGCAATCCGCCCTGGCATGCTGTCAAATAACTTCTGGGCCACATCCTGACTGATGGACTTTCTTGGGTGCCCTGAAGCCTTCTTCACAACAATTGAACCGCTCTCCTTGAAGTTCTTGATGATCCGATAAATGGTTTATTTAGGTGCAATCTTACTGGCAGCAATATCCTTGCCTGTGAAGCCCTTTTTGATGGCACGTGTTTCCTTACAGGTAACCATGGTTGACAGGAAGAACAATGATTCCAAGCACCACCCTCCTTTTGAAGCTTCCAGTCTGTTATTCAAACTCAATCAGCATGACAGAGTGATCTCCAGCCTTGTCCTCGTCAACACTCACACCTGTGTTAATGAGAGAATCACTGACATGATGTCAGCTGGTCCTTTTGTGGCAGGGCTGAAATGCAGTGGAAATGTTTTTTGGGGATTCAGTTCATTTGCATGGCAAAGAGGGACTTCGCAATTAATTACATTTCATCTGATCACTCTTCATAACATTCTGGAGTATATGCAAATTGCCATCATACAAACTGAGGCAGCAGACTGTGAAAATTAATATTTGTGTCATTCTCAAAACTTTTGGCCACATCTATAGGCTCCTAAGTGGACCATAAGGTTAAAAACCAAACCAAATCAAGAAAACTAAACTAAATAACAAAAAAATGTAATTCAATTAAACAAATAATAATAATAAGTAACTCCGCCAGAGGGTCACGTTTGCAGGTCCCAAGCCCGGATAAGAGAGGAGGGTTGGAAGTGTGACATAAAAAAAAACAAGAATTGACAGAAGAAAGTTCATTTGTAGTTCTAAACATATTTAGGGTGTTTTTTACTCACTTTTTGTCTCTCCCACGACGTTGTTCCTATCTTCTACAGCGTCCATCACAATTCCTCTCTCCTACAGCGTCCATCACAATTCCTCTCTCCTACAGCGTCCATCACAATTCCTCTCTCCTACAGCGTCCACAATTACATGCACATGGCCAATTATGCAAATTAGGCGATGACATCATTCAGAGACTTCTAGCGACTTTTGGGACAGCCAATAGCTACTTTCCTTACTGAGGAGTTGGCAACACTGTCCTCCTCTGCCTAATAAAGTCTAAACAAATGCAAGTTGAAGCTACTATTTTACCCGTTGCATTGAATGTCTAAAATCACGTAAAACAAAAGCATACATAGACCTACTACTGTTGGTCTACCAACCCAGCCCAGGCAAGCATTAGGGATTTTTTTTCTCCCCAACGTTTTGAGGGACATTGCCCACATTTCTGTGGATAAGGCCTAGGACTGGAGAACTAGTGCATGCAGTTAGATATTTCGAACAGAAAGTTATCGTTGACTGTCTTTCTAACACTGTAACAACATACCTTACTAACCTAATATGTTTGGGTCATGGGTGCCAAGGGATGGTGGTCCAACAGACGTTTTCTTAATATTGTCTTTTTTTTTTTGGCAATACAATTGAGCCCTGCAGGTCAGTGACGTAAGCCTGGTTTATGATTTAACGTTTTCCATAGCGGGCTTTAAACCCCATCCTCTGGTGTAGGATAGATGTGGTTGTCCCTGGAAGCTGATCTGAGGCCAGTTTGAAGTTAGAACGAGCGGTTTAAAGTTCAAATGAGAGGTTTGGTCATCTGATCCTACATCAGCAGAATCCACCCAGGGCGCAGTTGGATACCCATATCGCATATCGCAGGCTGTTGCGTTTTCTCTTTGGGAGTAGCTCTACGCGTAACATTATCCATTCTCCCCAATCCCCCAGTCTCAGCGGTGTGATGGATAAAACCTCTCCGACCACAGACAATCTCTGCCCGTATCAATGCCCCTGTGTCCCTACCGACACCATCTGGGAGATGCCATGAGATGTCAGCTGGGTTATTTCTCACGCCGTCTCAGTACAGGTGAGAGTGTGGAAACAAGGGACAACGGAAAAGAAGGATAACATGAGATTTCGGTTATAGCGCGAATTGACTACAAGCTGCTGGGTCGAACAGGGCAAAGGATTTGTGCTGTCGAAGTACAGCATCGGGCAACGGTGTAATACAGTATTACTACAGTATTCTAGTTAGTGCACCATTGACTATCACACCGAAAGTGTTTTAGTGAATATCCCAATCACAGGTTTGTGAAATACCAGGATACGGGCTTATCTGACAGGTACGTTTTTAAAAATACAATAATTGGTCCTGTGTTTCCCGCGGTGTGTGATTACACTATTAATATCACTATTACTAGTTGCTATTAACGCCTTTCCTATAATGTCACTGTAGCCGATGTTATGTTTAAGAATACCCTGGCATTGCTGACCCCACACCCCTGTTATGTCCTTAGATGAGTGCCAGAAGGGCTATCAGTTTAAAGGTAGTATAGATCCATTTCCAGGAAACTATGACATCTACATAATGGCATTGTGTGTGGGGTACAATTCATGTTATAGGAAGGGAAGAACTGCACAGAAACACTGTTTTGAATGTGTCCTTAATTCAAAGGCAAAGTTGCAAGACTGTTGAAGACCAGTAGTGTTCCAGTATGTCTGTGCCCATGTCTCCGCCGTTCTGAAGATGTTTACATTGACCTGTGCTGTGCTGATGATGTCATGTCTCTCTTCCCAGGGGACTCTGAGGTGCCGTCCACTCCTGACCTACAGGATGCCATCCTCCTGGTGCTGATTTACACAGGTGAGATCTGTGTGTGTGTGTGTTTGTGTGTGTGTGTGTGTGTGTGTGTGTGTGTGTGTGTGTGTGTGTGTGTGTGTGTGTGTGTGTGTGTGTGTGTGTGTGTGTGTGTGTGTGTGTGTGTGTGTGTGTGTAATGTTGAAAACAGTTCAAAAGCAGTGTATACACTTCCAGTGACTTTCAGGTGCAGGTTGCAAAATCAAAAGTCATGAATGGATACCCAGTGTTGAATGGATACCCAGTGTTGAATGGATACCCAGTGTTGAATAGACGCCCAGTGTTGAATAGATACCCAGTGTTGAATAGACGCCCAGTGTTGAATAGATACCCAGTGTTGAATAGGTACCCAGTGTTGAATAGATACCCAGTGTTGAATGGATACCCAGTGTTGAATGGATACCCAGTGTTGAATGGATACCCAGTGTTGAATAGATACCCAGTGTTGAATAGATACAAAGTGTTGAATGGATACCCAGTGTTGAATGGATACCCAGTGTAGAATGGATACCCAGTGTTGAATAGATACCCAGTGTTGAATAGGTACCCAGTGTTGAATGGATACCCAGTGTTGAATGGATACCCAGTGTTGAATAGATGCCCAGTGTTGAATAGATACCCAGTGTTGAATAGACACCCAGTGTTGAATAGATACCCAGTGTTGAATAGGTACCCAGTGTTGAATAGACGCCCAGTGTTGAATAGATACCCAGTGTTGAATAGGTACCCAGTGTTGAATAGATACCCAGTGTTGAATGGATACCCAGTGTTGAATGGATACCCAGTGTTGAATGGATACCCAGTGTTGAATAGATACCCAGTGTTGAATAGATACCCAGTGTTGAATGGATACCCAGTGTTGAATGGATACCCAGTGTTGAATGGATACCCAGTGTTGAATGGATACCCAGTGTTGAATAGACGCCCAGTGTTGAATAGATACCCAGTGTTGAATAGACGCCCAGTGTTGAATAGATACCCAGTGTTGAATAGGTACCCAGTGTTGAATAGATGCCCAGTGTTGAATGGATACCCAGTGTTGAATAGGTACCCAGTGTTGAATAGATGCCCAGTGTTGAATGGATACCCAGTGTTGAATGGATACCCAGTGTTGAATGGATCGACTTCTGTTTAGTGCAACTTTTCAACCCAAAGATCTCCGTCAGGTAGACAACATAAAGAGTAGAACACTATGACGCTGCAACGGATGTTTTTGGATTATGACAAAGTAAGGAAGATGTACTGAGCTAGTTCAGGTATTTCTCAGTTGTATTCATATCACTAAATTGTTGCATATAGCACCTTTAACGCAATAAAGTATAAACTCCAAACACTGGGACATATAGTTACAGTCTATTGGCAGTCACAGAAGACCAGGTGTGACTGAATTCCCTGTAGACTTTTCTCTCTCCTCTCCTCCTCTTCGGCCATTGTTCATTTCTGCAAGTGGTGCGGCTGTCCTAGACACACACACATACTGACACACGCGCACACAGAGAGATTAGGAATGAGTGTGTATCTCTATTTACATGGAGAAGAGTGCTTTCAGAAGAGGGAGAAGAGAGGGAGAGAGCAGAGAGGAAAGGGAGAGTCTCGCCTTGACTACCTGGCTAAATTGTCCCCTGATGGAAAAATATTGTTGCAGGAATGATTTTTGAATAATTGAACATCCATGGCTTTAAAATTGCAGGCTCACCGAGATTTATTCCTGTGAAAAGTTAGAAGCCACACACACCACAACGAAATATTAATATCATTATATTTAACAGAAGATATATTGAGGATCTACGATGATATTGCAAGTCTCTTCTCCTCTTTTCTCCTCTCCTCTTCTCTCCTCTTCTCTTCTCTTCACTTCTCTTTTCCTCTCCTCTCCTCTCTTCTCCTCTCTTCTCCTCTCTTCTTTTCTCCTCTCCTCTCCTCTCCTCTCTTCTCCTCTCTTCTTTTCTCCTCTCCTCTCCTCTTCTCTTCTCTTCTCTTCTCTTTTCCTCTCCTCTTTTCTCCTCTCCTCTCCTCTCCTCTTCTCTTTTCCTCTCCTCTCCTCTCTTCTCCTCTCTTCTTTTCTCTTCTTTTCTCCTCTTTTCTCCTCTTTTCTCCTCTTCTCTTCTCTTCTCTTCTCTTCTCTTCTCTTCTCTCCTCTTCTCTTCTCTTCACTTCTCTTTTCCTCTCCTCTCCTCTCTTCTCCTCTCTTCTTTTCCTCTCCTCTCCTCTCCTCTCCTCTCCTCTCCTCTCCTCTCCTCTCCTCTCCTCTTCTCTCCTCTCCTCTCCTCTCCTCTCCTCTCCTCTCTCCTCTCTCTCTTCTCTTCTCTCCCTTCTCTCTCTTCTCTCTCTCTCTCTCTCCTCTCTTCCCTCTCCTCTCTCTTTCTCATCTCCTCTCCTCTCCTCTCCTCTCCTCTCCTCTCCTCTCATGAATTCCCTGTAGACTATTTTACGTAGGTAATATAGTGATCCTGTTTTTCTCCTCTCCATTGTCTCTCTCTTTCCTCCTGGTTAATAGTTAATGGAGTTTTTTGCAGATCCCTCCTGGGACCACAGGTTCCTTTTAGGTCATACAGTACAGGAGTGTGTGTGTGTGTCCACAGTCAAATCCCACAGCACTTTCTGACACAGTATGTGCTGTGATGGTCAGAAAAGGTAGAGGGGTGAGTCTTCAAACCTATATTTTATTCCAGGCTTTAACTCTCTGCCTCTTCCTTTCCTCCCTCTGTCTCTCTCGCCATTGTAACCAGCCCCTGTTGTGTGATGAACTGCTTGGACATGGTCCACAGAGAGAGAAGGATGTGAGGAGAAGAGGATTTAGAGAGGGTAGAAGGTTGGGAGAAGGAGAGAGAGGGGGGAGGGGAGAAAGGCAGAGAGAGAAAGAGAGATGGAGATTTCACATTGCTTTTAACGGCATTAACCTGCCCATGTTGTATATAATTTAGAGCAGTGGTGACATAGAGGAGGAGCTGTCTGATGGACACAGATGCACACACACAGATTTGTGGAATACCCCTTCTCTCTCTCTCTTTCTCTCTCTCTCTCTCAATTAAATTCAATTCAAGGGGCTTTATTGGCATGGGAAAAATATGTTAACATTGCCAAAGCAAGTGAGGTAGATAATATACAAAAGTGAAATAAACTATTAAAATTAACAGCAAACATTTAATATACAGAAGTTTCAAAAGAATAAAGACATTACAAATGTCATATTATGTATATATACAGTCTTGTAATGATGTACAAATGGTTAATGTACAAAAGGGAAAATAAATATGCATAAATATTGGTTGTATTTACAATGGTGTTTGTTCTTCACTGGTTGAACTTTTCTTGGGGCAACAGGTCACACATCTTGCTGCTGTGATGGCACACTGTGTTATTTCACCCAGTAGATAAGGGAGTTTATCAAAATCATGTTTGTTTTCAAATTCTTTGTGGATCTGTGTAATCTGAGGGAAATATGTGTCTCTAATATGGTCATACATTGGGCAGGAGGTTAGGAAGTGCAGCTCAGTCATCACCTCATTTTGTGGGCAGTGAGCACATAGCCTGTCTTCTCTTGAGAGCCAGGTCTGCCTACGGCGGCCTTTCCCAATAGCAAAGCAATGCTCACTGAGTCTGTACATAGTCAAAGCTTTCCTTAAGTTTGGGTCAGTCACAGTGGTCAGGTATTCTGCCACTGTGTACTCTTTGTTTAGGGCCAAGTAGCATTCTGTTTGCTCTGTTTTTTTGTAAATTCTTTCCAATGTGTCAAGTAATTATCTTTTTTTTCTCATGATTTGGTTGGGACTAATTCTGTTGCTGTCCTGGGGCTCTGTGGGGTGTGTTTGTGTTTGTGAACAGAGCCCCAGGACCAGCGTGCTTAGGGGACTCTTCTCCAGGTTCATCTCTCTGTCGGTGATGGCTTTGTTATGGAAGGTTTGGGAATCGCTTCCTTTTAGGTGGCTGTAGAATTTAACGTCTCTTTTCTAGATTTTGATAATTAGTGGGTATCGGCCTAATTCTGCTCTGCGTGCATTATTTGGTGTTCTACTTTGTACACGGAGGATATTTTTGCAGAATTCTGCATGCAGAGTCTCAATTTGGTATTTGTCCCATTTTGTGAATTCTTGGTTGGTGAGCGGACCCCAGACCTCACAGCCATAAAGGGCAATGGGTTCTATAACTAATTCAAGTATTTTTAGCCAGATCCTAATTGGTATGTTGAATTTGATGTTCCTTTTGATGGCATAGAATACCCATCTTGCCTTGTCTCTCAGATCGTTCACAGCTTTGTTGAAGTTACCTGTGGTGCTGATGTTTAGGCCGAGGTATGTATAGTGTTCTCTTGGGCAACGGTGTCTAGATGGAATTTGTATTTGTGATCCTGGCGACTGTACCTTTTTTGGAACACCATTATATTGATCTTACTGAGATTTACTCTCTCTCTCTCTCTCTCTCTCTCTCTCTCTCTCTCTCTCTCTCTCTCTCTCTCTCTCTCTCTCTCTCTCTCTCTCTCTCTCTCTCTTCTCTCTCTCTCTCTCTCTCTCTCTCTCTCTCTCTCTCTCTCTCTCTCTCTCTCTCTCTCTCTCGCTCTCTTTCTCTCTCTGTCTGTCTGTGTCTCTCTCTCTCTCTCTTCCACTCTCTCCCTCTCTTTCACTCTGTCTCTGTCTGTCTCTCTCTCTCTGTCTGTCTGTCTGTCTGTCTGTCTGTCTGTCTGTCTGTCTGTCTGTCTGTCTGTCTGTCTGTCTGTCTGTCTGTCTGTCTGTCTGTCTGTCTGTCTGTCTCTCTCTCTCTCTCTCTCTCTCTCTCTCTCTCTCTCTCTCTCTCTCTCTCTCTCTCTCTCTCTCTCTCTCTCTCTCTCTCTCTCTCTCTCCTGCTGATAGGAGACTGATGTAGTTATAATGGATGAAGAGATCCATGTTTTATCTTCTAACTCATCTTTCTGCAGGAGATCCAACCAGATGAGGTTTTGAGGCCGCCACCCCCAAGACCTCGCAGGACCCCGCCCCGATCTCTGCCTCCTTCCCCTCTCCACTACCTTGTCAGGATTTGGCCAGGGTTGTTCCGGTTTTTGGTCACTAGATGCCCCCATTGTGCCTTTTGACCTTTTGTTTTCCCTTGATCCCCATTATTATTTGCACCTGTGCCTCGTTTCCCCTGATTGTATTTAAACCCTTTGTTTTCCTCTGTTCTTTGCTCTGTGTTTTTTAAATTTTAGCACCCAGCCCTAGTACTCTGAGAACTCTTGTTGATCCCGGTGGACTCTCTTGTGGAATTCTGTTTTTTGTTCTTGTTTGTTTGTTTTTTGAGTATCTTTTGAGGCTTTTTGTGCTTTACCTTCCACCTTGTGGATTTACCTTTTTTGTCTAGGAGGATTACTTTTGTTCTTGTAGGATTCCTTTTGAGGTTGTGGAGTTACATGTTTTCCTGAAGAACTTCATTTTTTACTTCATTAAATACACCGTCTTAAGTACTGCTGTGTCTGCCTCATCTTCTGGGTTCTGCCGACTATTCGTGGCTCAGTTGGTTAAGTGACTGTTTCTCACTCCGGAGACCCGGGTTCGTAACCGGGTCCTGACAGAAACACAGAGCCAAAAATGAACCCAGAGGCAGCCAGTTCCCAGGACCTTGTTGCCATGCTGTCCCACCACCAGGACACTGACCAACGCCACGAAGCCGCCCTGGTTCAGCAAGAGGCCTTAATGGCTAGACATTCTCATCTTCTGTCGGAGATGCTGACTTCCATAAAGCAGATATCTGATTGACTTACCCCGGCAACAGTTCCCGTCCCAGTACCTCAGATTCACGTACCCATGGCAGTTAACCCTCTGGCTGAACCTCGTCTTCCACCTCCCCAACTGTTCTCAGGTGATCCAAGTGCTTGTAAAGGGTTTCTCACCCAATGTTCTCTCTCCTTCGTGCTGCAACTGAGAGAGAGAGAACTCAACCGTAGACCTCTAGCCCCTATCAGTCCCAGCTCCGAGTCCCCACCTTTATCCTCGCTGGCTCCACCGGAACCCATGCAGATTGGACGCATCTCCCAGGCTGAGAGAGACCGCCGGATGAGGGAGCGACGCTGTCTATATTGTGGCAAACCGGGCCATTTTCGTTCCACGTGTCCCGGGCTCCAGGGAAACGCTCTGTCCCGTACAGACCGGGGGGGAACTGTAACGGGAAACATAACCTCCTCCCATCCGTCCAACTCCCGTCTGCTCATTCCAGTCACCCTTTCCTGGGACAACCACAAGCTTCACCTTCAAGCCTTGGTAGACTCTGGAGCCGCAGGTAACTTCATGGATGGTGTCTGGTCGAAGGAGAATGGCGTTCCCTCTGAACCTCTAAGTGACCCCATGAGGGTTACTACATTGGATGGAAGCCCTTTGGGATCTGGACTTGTCACTCATATCACTACCTCCTTGCGACTTTCAGTTTCACAACACCAGGAATTGATGAACTTTCATTTGATCTCCTGTTCCGAGTTCCCTCTCGTCCTTGGATACCCTTGGCTTCACAGCCATAACCCTCACATCGACTGGTCTGTGGGCACTATCAAGCAGTGGGGTCTTATGTGCCAAGCTACTTGTATTTTCCCGAATTCCCGAGTTCTACTCCAGAGTCTTTAGAATCCATCGAGCTGACCCGAGTTCCCAAGTGTTACCATGACCTCAAACTGGTATTTAGCAAACAGAGGGCCACCATGCTACCACCCCATAGACCTTATGATTGCCCCATCGAAATGTTTCCGGGCACTTGCCCTCCCAGGGGTCGGACCTTTTCCCTATCTCCACCCGAACGAGCTGCTATGGATACCTACATCAAGGATGCTCTGGAAGCAGGCCTCATGCGTCCATCCACCTCCCCGGCGGGAGCAGGGTTTTTCTTTGTGGCCAAGAAAGACGGTGGATTACGTCCTTGCATCGACTACCAGGGACTCAATGCCATAACCGTCCGTAACCGTTACCCGCTACCCCTTATGGCCACAGCCTTCGAGCTGCTCCAGGAAGCAGTTGTTTTCACTAAGCTTGACCTGCGGAACGCATACCATCTTGTGCGGATCAGACCTGGTGACGAGTGGAAGACAGCTTTCAACACGCCTACTGGTCACTATGAATACTTGGTGATGCCCTTCGGCCTGACCAACGCCCCAGCGGTGTTCCAAGCGCTCATAAACGATGTGCTTAGGGATATGCTTAACATATTTGTGTTTGTTTACTTGGATGACATCCTCATCTTTTCAAGCTCTCTTAAAGAACACAATAAGCATGTCAGACAAGTACTCAAACGCCTCCTAGACAGCCATCTGTACGTTAAGCCGGAAAAATGTGAATTCCATTCATCCCGAGTACAATTCCTGGGCTTTGTAGTGGAACCCGGTCGAGTCCAAATGGACCCTAGGAAGGTAGGGGCGGTAGCGGATTGGCCCACCCCCAAATCCGTTAAGGAAGTTCAGCGTTTCCTGGGCTTCACTAACTTTTACCGCAAGTTCATTAAGAACTTCAGCTTGGTGGCAGCCCCTCTCTCAGCTTTAACCAAGGGTGGCAATGCAAGGTTTTTGTGGGGAAGAGAAGCTGAGACGGCCTTCCAAGGACTCAAGCAGCGCGTCCTCTCTGCTCCCATCCTGATACTACCGACTACGGATGAACCGTTTGTGGTGGAGGTAGACGCCTCAGAGATTGGTGTTGGAGCTGTCCTGTCTCAGAGGTGTGAAGACAAGAAGCTTCATCCGTGCGCTTTCTTCTCACACCGGCTTACCCCGGCTGAGAGGAACTACGATGTGGGGGATCGTGAACTCCTAGCGGTTAAGATGGCATTGAAGGAATGGAGACACTGGCTCGAGGGGGCTTCTCACCCGTTTCAAGTGCTTACGGACCACAAAAATCTGGAGTATTTCCAGCAGGCGAAGCGGTTGAACTCTAGACAAGCTAGATGGTCTCTTTTCTTCAATCGATTCCAGTTTATCCTCACCTATCGGCCCGGGTCGAAGAATCTCAAACCGGATGCCCTGTCCCGAGTCTACGCTCCTGCCATTCGAGATGACATGGACATGCCTGTCCTTCCTGCTGCTAAGATTGTGGCTCCGATCTCGTGGCAAGTTGAGGATACTGTGAGACGAGCTCAAGCTATTGAACCGGACCCGAAAGGAGGTCCTGCCAATCGGTTGTTTGTCCCCAAGGCAGTGAGGACTCAGGTCCTTCTGTGGGGGCACTCCTCTCGCCTCACCTGTCACCCGGGCGTAGGTCGCACCTTGGAGTTCATCCAGCGTAAGTTCTGGTGGCCTACCATAAGAGAAGACGTTGCCACTTTCGTCAATGCCTGCCCCGTGTGCTGCCAGGGCAAATCTTCTCACCTCCGCCCGCAAGGACTCCTTCACCCTTTACCTGTTCCCCACAGACCCTGGTCCCATATCTCGTTGGACTTCATTACTGGCCTTCCTCCATCCCATGGCAATACTACTATCCTAGTCATTATCGACAGGTTTTCAAAGGCGGCCAGGTTCGTCCCTCTGACTAAGTTACCTTCTGCCAAGGAAACGGCTGAGTTGGTAATTAATCATGTGTTCCGAGTCTTCGGCACTCCTCAAGATATGGTTTCTGACAGAGGTCCCCAGTTCGCCTCTAGGTTTTGGAAGGCCTTCTGCCAACTCATGGGGGCTTCTGCCAGTCTATCTTCAGGGTACCATCCGGAGTCCAACGGCCAAACTGAGAGGATGAATCAAGAGCTGGAAACCACCCTCCGATGTATGACTCGTAACAACCCGTCCACATGGTCGTCCTTCATTGTTTGGGCCGAATACGCGCACAACACCTTGCACTCCTCCTCCACTGGTATGTCCCCGCACGAGTGTCAGTTTGGCTATGCCCCTCCATTGTTCCCGGACCAGGAGGCAGAAGTCAGAGTGCCTTCAGCCTTGAAGTTCGTCAGACGCTGTCGGCTTATGTGGAGGAAGACCCGTCTTAATCTTATGCGTTCCTCACAGAGGTACCAACAACAAGCCAACAGACGTCGCCGTCCCGGGCCTACCCTGCGCCCGGCCAGAGAGTCTGGCTCTCCACAAGAGACTTACCACTACGGGTGGAGTCTCGCAAGCTGTCCCAAAAATACATTGGTCCCTTTAAGGTTGCCAGGAGAGTTAACCCAGTTTCTTATCGCCTACACTTACCCAGATCCCTTAAGATTAATCCCACGTTTCACATTTCCCTATTAAAACCTGTTGTTTTTTCTCCCCTTGTCCCGGCAGACAGACCTCCCCCTCCGCCTCGTGTCATTGGAGGCCAGCCGGCTTATACCGTCCATCGGATACTGGATTCCCGCCGGGTGCAGCGGTCCTGGCAGTATCTGGTGGACTGGGAAGGCTACGGTCCCGAGGAGCGCTCCTGGGTTCCTGCCAAAGACATACTGGACCCTGACCTCATTCGTCAGTTCAGGGCCCTCCACCCTGAGAGAGCTGGTAGGAACGTCAGGAGCCGTTCCTAGGGGGGGGATTCTGTCAGGATTTGGCCAGGGTTGTTCCGGTTTTTGGTCACTAGATGCCCCCATTGTGCCTTTTGACCTTTTGTTTTCCCTTGATCCCCATTATTATTTGCACCTGTGCCTCGTTTCCCCTGATTGTATTTAAACCCTTTGTTTTCCTCTGTTATTTGTTCTGTGTTTGTATGTTAGCACCCAGCCCTAGTACTCTGAGAACTCTTGTTGATCCCGGTGGACTCTCTTGTGGAATTCTGGTTTTTGTTCTTGTTTGTTTGTTTTTTGAGTATCTTTTGAGGCTTTTTGTGCTTTACCTTCCACCTTGTGGATTTACCTTTTTTGTCTGGGAGGATTACTTTTGTTCTTGTAGGATTCCTTTTGAGGTTGTGGAGTTACATGTTTTCCTGAAGAACTTAATTTTTTACTTCATTAAATACACCGTCTCAAGTACTGCTGTGTCTGCCTCATCTTCTGGGTTCTGCCGACTATTCATGGCTCAGTTGATTAAGTGACTGTTTCTCACTCCGGAGACCCGGGTTCATAACCGGGTCCTGACATACCTGTCTCCTGATGTGAGTTCTGGGCCTGTATCCACAAAAAAGTGTCTCGGAGGAGTGCTGATCTAGCATCAGTTTAGCATTTTATTTCATGATGAATAAGATTGTATGGACAGATCCTAGATCAGCTATCATATCCTGAGGCACATAGTAGACACGGGCCCTGGCCTTAGTTCATTTAGATCATAGTTCTATCCCAACCAAACTAATTTAGGTCCTTTGATTGTCTTTGTTCTTGCAGGTATAGAACCCATTGCTGAACGTAAGTATTACACTCCTTTAATGTGCTGTCAAGTTATAGTTAAGAACATAGAGTATAACTAACTACTTCTCTCTCTCTCCCCTCCCTCTCTCTCTTACTCCAGGGTTTGATGGAGAGTTGTAACCAGTTTAATGTCAGCAGGAACAGTAGTAATAAGTGGAGGACTTCTCGCCACAGTCATCCTGCTCTGCATTGTAGCAGTGCTGTGCTACTGCAGGCTCCAGGTAACCTGTATGTGTGTGTCCATGTGACTGTGTGTATGTTTGTGTGTGCGTGTGCCCGTGTGTGTGTTTTATCTGCACAGTCTTTCATGAACAATAATTGATTGCAACAAAACCTCCCCTCCTTCACCAATTCCAGTACTACTGCTGTAAGAAAAATGAGTCGGAGGTGGACTTTGCTTCCGTGGCTGGAGGAGGTGACGGAACGGGAGGAGGAGATGGAGAAGGGGATGCTCAAGGGGAGGTTCAGGCTCACTTTGCCTGCAATGCCTGCAGCGCCCCTGGGATGGACAGCCTGGCTGTCACCCCTCTCTGCCTGGAGCCCCTGGAGGTTAGAGTACAGGACTAACACAAAACCCTAGACCTGAACCTAGAGCTACAGTAGGCAGTTGATCCATACATAGAATTTGAAGGACTCTATTCTATTTCAATCATTCTATTTCTATGGTGATTGTGTGTGTTCCAGGTGGGCCCTCCTCCCAACTACTGCCCCACCTGCTCCCCCTTCTGGCTACGCCCGGGACTTAGTGACGAGCTGCACAACGGAACCGAGCGGCTGGGATTCCATACGTATCACTATGACAACCCCGGACTGTGTCAATCACTGCCCCTGTCAGACACGCCGCAGGCGCCCTTCTTTTTGACCCAGCCCGGCCAATCCCCTTTGAGCTACTATAGCCCCGTTGACACCTACCCTAACACACCCTGCAGTAACAGACGCCCCTACAGCACACCGGTTTGACACACATGGACACACACACACACACACACACACTGACGTCACACACACACTCATACAAACACTCCTTCTCCCAGGGGAAAGAGACCCAGAGACATCACCCATCCAGGGGAGAGAGCCACACACTGAACCCAGAGACGGAGCCTCCTGATCGGGACAGAACTACACACGGACCCTTGTCTGGTGCAGCGGTGTGGAGTTCTGGTCATCTGGTATCCCATACAGTGGAGGAGATGTTGGGTTTGACTATGGGAGATGATGGGAGAAGATAGACGAGAGCAGCAACACACTGTTGTTTCTCTCTCTTTCTCTCGATCTGTCTTTCTCTCCCTCATTTTCCATCATCTCTCTCCTCTGCCTGAAACCTGATAATGTGAACGAGGTGACTGACATGAGGGCTATATGTGTTTTCATTGTAAGTTTGTAAGATTTTTTTTTCTTCCAGAGTTTAAAGGAGCAGTATGTCCCTGGTTGACCCTTAGAATTTCTTTTTTTTAGCAGTTTTACATGTGATTTAAAAATATATATATATTGTAAGGGGATATCCGGATGCATTATATATAATCCTGGCTAAAACAATACAAAACACACAAACATTTTAGCCAACGAGGGCATCTGTTTGTCTAATTCTATGATGTTTCACTTAGCCCTTACCCTGTCCTTCAAAACAGAGATTCTGTACATTTACTAAAAGATGTTCATCATGATCACTGTTGATAATATAGACTAGTATTGATAAAAGAGATTTGACTGTTTTCACACAATGCACTTTTCTCACAGGGTGCGTCCCAAATTGCATTGTATTCCCTATATAGTACACTACTTTTGACCAGGACCCATATGGGTCTGGTCAAAAGTAGTGCACTATTTAGGGAACAGGATGCCATTTTCGACAAAGCCATAGTCTTCACATCTTAGTCTTCCTCACTTCTCGTCCTTTTGTAATTCTTTATTAGAGAGTTGATGGGAAAATGGACATCTGTCTGTTCACGTGTTGATTTACTGGAAAAAACACTCAAAGTTTGTGTTCACTGCTATGTAGTCACACACTCACACAAAGACACTGCTTGCTGCCTGTAGTCTGCCAATGAAGGTAACTTTAATATTGAATTCACTAATTCTATAATATATTTATTTTTTCTATTAAAGGTGGACTCTGAAAAATGACATCATCATACAGAGCAGGGCAACTTCCTACCTACAGACAATTTGCACTGTTCATTGACACATGCCCATATTGGGAAGAGCCAGTGACAGATTATAATTTTGTTGTTGATGATGTCTCTAAACAGGAAGTTGACCCGAGGTGTACGATGATGTCATGTAGCTGAGTCTCCCTTTAAAATGAACTCTCTGAAGATTAATTCCACCTTTAACACACAATGTTCCTTTTTGAAGATAAATGAATATGTATATCTGCCTGACCTCGTCTGTGTTTCTTCACTAACAATGAATCAAATAATATATACCATTTAGCAGACACTTTTATCCAAAGCGACTTGGGTGCATTCATTTGTGGTTTTATAACGTATGGGTAGTCCCAGGAATTAAACCAACTCCTCCCCCGTTGCAAGGACCATGCTCTACCAACTGAGCACCGCAAATGAAAAGCAGACTCAGAAATTTGACAAATACATATAAATAAGCAATAACACAATGTCAGTCTAGACGCTGGCGCTATGATGCTTTGACACAACCTGGTTGTCCTGTGGGCCTTCTTTAAAGGTAGTTGTATGGCGTCGTGTCTGTGAGTTGTGTGAACAGGACTTGTTCAGGATCACCTGTCTCACTCTGCTGTTGGCAGATAGAATTTAAAAGAAATATATATATTTCACCTTTATTTATTGATTTACAATTGCCACCTGGCCAATATAAAGCAAAGCAGTTCGACACAACACAGAGTTACACATGGAGTAAAACAAACATACAGTCAATAATACAGTAGAAAAATAAGTCTATATACATTGTGAGCAAGTGAGGTGAGATAAGGGAGGTAAAGGCAAAAAAAGGCCATGGTGGCGAAGTAAATACAATATAGCAAGTAAAACACTGGAATGGTTGGTTTGAAGTGGAAGAATGTGCAAAGTAGAGATAGAAATAATGGTGTGCAAAGGAGCAAAATAAATAAATAAATACAGTAGGGAAAGAGGTAGTTGTTTGGGCTAAATTATAGATGGGCTATGTACAGGTGCAGTAATCTGTGAGCTGCTCTGACAGCTGGTGCTTAAAGTTTGTGAGGGAGATAAGTGTTTCCAGTTTCAGAGATGTTTGTAGTTCGTTCCAGTCATTGGCAGCAGAGAACTGGAAGGAGAGGCGGCCAAAGGAAGAATTGGTTTTGGGGGTGACCAGAGAGATATACCTGCTAGAGCGCGTGCTACAGATGGGTGCTGCTATGGTGACCAGCGAGCTGAGATAAGGGGGGACTTTACCTACCAGGGTCTTGTAGATGACCTGGTGCCAGTGGGTTTGGCGACGAGTATGAAGCGAGAGCCAGCCAACGAGAGCGTACAGGTCGCAGTGGTGGGTAGTATATGGGGCTTTGGTGACAAAACGGATGGCACTGTGATAGACTGCATCCAATTTATTGAGTAGGGTACTGGAGGCTATTTTGTAAATGACATCACTGAAGTCGAGGATTGGTAGGATGGTCAGTTTTACAAGGGTCTGTTTGGCATAGTGAAGGATGCTTGCAGAATAGGAAGCCAATTCTAGATTTAACTTTGGATTGGAGATGTGAGTCTGGAAGGAGAGTTTACAGTCTAACCAGACACCTAGGTATTTGTAGTTGTCCACATATTCTACGTCAGAGCCGTCCAGAGTAGTGATGTTGGACAGGCGGGCAGGTGCAGGCAGCGATCGGTTGAAGAGCATGCATTTAGTTTTACTTGTATTTAAGAGCAGTTGGAGGCCACAGAAGGAGAGTTGTATGGCATTGAAGCTCATCTG